>NC_045548.1:6943954-7106454 GCF_009769535.1 Thamnophis elegans
CCAGTGACTGTGAAATGAAGTGCAATTTCCACCTGACAACACTCCAATATGAATTTGCATAAATAGAGAAGTGGAATGCTATTATTTTTGACTTTATTATTGGCATTGCTACTAAAACTAATTCAACTTTTTAAAACTCTGCAATCTTTTAAAAAGTTTTAAGTGTATATCCTATTTATTAAAACCAAAACGGAGATGTTCAAACTACTTATTAATCAGTTTTATATTTTGCTTCTACCTTTGGGAAATTAAATCAGTATCTGTAACTCTTGCTCCTCTTATTTTCCTTCCCAAAAACCAACAGAACAGAACAGAATAACAGAATAAACAGACTTTAGAAGTCTTCTAGTCCAATCCACTGCTCAGGCAGGAACCCCCATACCATTTCAGACAAATGATTGTCCAATCTCTTCTTAAAAACTTCCAGTGTTGGAGCATTCACAACGTCTGGAGGCAAGTTGTTCTACTGATTAATTGTTTTAACTGTCAGGAAATTTAGTTCTAGTTCTAGTTTTGTTTCTCTCCTTGATTAATTTCCATCCATTGCTTCTTCTTGTGTTCTCAGGTGCTTTGGAGAATAGTTTGACTCCAGTGGTGGGTTTCAAAAATTGTTCGAACGTACTCTGTGGGTATGGCCTCCTTTGTGGGAGTGGCTTGCCGCCCATGTGACCGGATGGGAGTGGCTTACCGCCCATGTGACCGGATATGAAGATGCTGACGACACTTGTCAGAACCACCTTAAATTCCCTCACACACAGCACTGGCATGCATAAGAATATGATGCAAACTTGTTTTTTAAAAGGCATCTTTGGTTTGCGTTAAAACAACTTCAACACACGCAATGTTCTGATTGCACCACAAACGCAGTAGTCATCCTTACCTTTCACAGAGGCACTGAGTTTTATAAATAGGAGCATGATAGTGTAGAATAATCATATCCAAGGACCAGTGGTGGGTTTCAAAATTTTTTGGAGCCTCTTCTGTAGGTGTGGCCTGCTTTCCGGGTCCACTGGTGGAACCTCTTCTAACCGGTTCGGTAGATTTGACGAACCGGTTCTACCGAATAGGTGTGAACTGGTAGGAACCCACCTCTGTTTGACTCCCTCTTCTTCGTGGCAACCCCTGAGAACTTGGAACATTGCTATCATCCTAGTCCTTCATTAAAAACCTATTGAGTTTGGTTGTGTGAGGAAGAAGGGCTGGGTACAAAATCACCCACTGAGCATCAGTGACTGAAAGCAAACTAAATCCTACTAATTAAGTAATTCACTATGCTACATTGGCTCGTGAGTGTGTGTGTGTGTGTGTGTGTGTGTTTGTGTGTGTCTTCTTCAGTAGTGAGTCCTGGTGACTGCCTGGACAAGCCCTTGCAGTTCTCTTGGTAAGATTTCAGAAGTGATTTTCCATTGTCTCCTTCCTAGGCTGAGAAAACAACTGGCCCAAGGACCCCAAACTGACTTTGTGCCACAGGTGGGACTCAGGGGTGTGTTTCTGCCAGGAATTAGTGCCAGTTTGGCGCGCAAAAACATTTGCGTGCACACTAGCTTCTCTCGCGCACACATGTGCATTTGCACCTAAAAAGGTCTGTGCATACGCGCAACATTAGAAAAGGGGGAAAAATAATAATTTCTGCAATGAAGATTGTTCTAGCAATAGCAATAGCAATAGCAGTTAGACTTATATACCGCTTCATAGGGCTTTCAGCCCTCTCTAAGCGGTTTACAGAGTCAGCATATCGCCCCCAACAACAATCCGGGTCCTCATTTTACCCACCTCGGAAGGATGGAAGGCTGAGTCAACCCTGAGCCAGTGAGATTTGAACAGCCGAACTGCAGAACTGCAGTCAGCTGAAGTAGCCTGCAGTGCTGCATTTAACCACTGCGCCACCTCTGCGCATGCACAGAACTGAAAATCAAGATGGCGCCGGCGGCGATAGAACAGGTTCGAGGGCATAGCAGGCCAATTTACTACCTACTCGGCCGAACCAGTCTGAACTGGTAAGAACCCACCTCTGGTGGGACTAGAACTCCCAATCTCCTGGTTTCTAGCCTGATGTCTTAACCACTAGACCAGAAAGCTCTTTTTAAAGATAACCCTCTGCATTCTTTTGCATCTCTTTATCCCTTTGTTTCCTGAACATGATCACAGCAGCTGTTAATAGTAAGTTGAAAGCGTTATTAAGTATGCACAACTAATATTCCAGTGATGTGTTCAACAATTTCAACATGCTGATCTTAGCTATTCACATTTAATATCCATTTGTTTCCGTTCGCCTTCATGAGCTAGAGACTTAATTTTAAAACCCAAGAGCTACAGTGTTAATAAAAAAAACAGTTTGGGCACTGGATCTGTCAACAGTATATCACTATGTGATTTATCAAGCCTCCAAATATGACATAATAAAGGATTTGCAGTAAAATACAACAACAAAAAATCAGTCACAGGAATATCAGTACCACAGAATATAATTTTAACTAAAGACATATTTTGATTTCAGGACTGCCTCGTTTATTTTGAATTTGAAAAAATGTGTTTCTGACTAAGGAAACAAGAACTGGTGTCATGACATGTATGGATAGCTAGTTACTCCTTCCTGCTCACTCCCCTATTTCTAGTTTCCCCTCCATCTATGTTTCTGCCAGCTCCTTGCATTACATCCCATTATTATTATTTTTAATGTCATAAGACTGCATGAGAATAGAAAGATGAGGGAGGACTTAGTGCTACCTAAGGAAGGAGAGGATCAGAAGTGGGTTCCTACCAGTTCTCACCTATTTGGTAGAACCGGTTCCTCAAATCTACCAAACCAGTTAGAAGAGGTTCCACCAGTGGACCCGGAAAGCAGGCGACACCTACAGAAGAGGTTCCAACATTTTTTGAAACCCACCACTGGTCCTTGGATATGATTATTCTACACTATCATGCTCATATTTATAAAACTCAGTGCCTCTGTGAAAGGTAAGGATGACTACTGCATTTGTGGTGCAATCAGAACATTGCGTGTGTTGAAGTTGTTTTAACGCAAATCAAAGATGCCTTTTAAAAAACAAGTTTACATCATATTCTTATGCATGCCAGTGCTGTGTGTGAGGGAATTTAAGGTGGTTCTGACAAGTGTCGTCGGCATCTTCACATCCGGTCACATGGGCGGCAAGCCACTCCCATCTGGTCACATGGGCGGCAAGCCACTCCCACAAAGGAGGCCACACTTACAGAGTAGGTTCCAACAATTTTTGAAACCCACCACTGGAGAGGATGGTCTGTTGGCATGGCTTTAAAAGCTCTTGAAAGGACCCTTGCAAAGAAACATTATTTTTTCTGGAAAATAAGGTTGGGTATGTCAACCAGGACATGTCTTGTTTTCCTAAATATGTACAAAAAACTACCATTGCAAAATGTGCTCTTAATTACGAACAGCGAATAAATTGTGTGTGTGTGTCTGTGTGTTTGTGTGTTTGTGTGTGAGAGAGATCAGCAGTTATTTTTGTCAGTTATACGTTTGGCAGTTTTGAGATGGTAGTTAGCTTTTTGAAAGTTACAATATTGGTGTCCCTTTGTTATGACCCTCTTTACAAGGATGTAAATTGAGGTGAATATTTATATAGGTGAAGTGTTTTTTTCTATCAGGGCAGCCTGGTCTACCCATATATGGGATGTAACCAGTGGTGGGATTCAAATAATTTAACAACCGGTTCTCTGCCCTAATGACCATCTGGGTAGGTGGGGCTCAGTGGTCATGTGACTGGATGGGCGTGGCCAACTCAAGGTCACTCAGGTCGATGGGCGCTTCGCCTTAGCTGTGACAATGAAATAAGGGTTAACCGGAGAGGCAGTTTCTGTAAGCAGGGCAATAAAGCTTAGGCTAGAAACAACACCAGAATGTTTCCTCCCTGCCTTCCTTACAGGATTAGCCCTGTAAAGTGGAAAAAAACAAAAGGAGATTTCTTCCAACAATCGGTTCTCTGAACTATTTAGAAAGTTACCAACCGGTTCTCCCGAATAGGTGCGAACTGGCTGAATCCCACCACTGGATGTAACGCAATGCTTCCGCTTTCGCCTTTCAGCCCCAATCCAGGAGCCTTCGCAGGCAGTCACTTTTGTGACAAAATATTTTGTGTTAAATTTAAATATACGGACAAAGAAATAGCCTTTATTTCTTTGGTTGGTAAATTTACATTTAACATGCTGTCGTATTTAATCATCACATTTACTGATGATTCCTGTAATAATCACTGTTTCTTCTCTTCAGATTATTTTCTTGTAAATCTTTGCCATGTTTAGAAAAGTTGAATCCAATCTCAAGATAAGCGGTGCGCTGCAGCAGGGTCATATGAATGGCTAATAACTGTGTCTGGTTATGCCATAATATGTGACATATGCAAACAAGAGCCGAGGTGGCGCAGGGGTTAGGGTGCAGTACTGCAGGCCACTTCAGCTGACTGTTATCTGCAGTTCAGCGGTTCTAATCTCACCGGCTCAAGGTTGACTCAGCCTTCCATCCTTCCGAGGTGGGTGAAATGAGGACCCAGACTGTGGGGGCGATATGCTGACTCTGTAAACCGCTTAGAGAGGGCTGAAAGCCCTATGAAGCGGTATATAAGTCTAACTGCTATTGCTAAAATGTTCTTCTTTTTCCTTATGGAAATCTGCTTTTGTTTGATGATGCAAATAGTTATCTTACAAACAACAACAACAACAACCCAACAACTCCCTCACCTCCTATGAGTGCACTAGACTGAAAGTATAAATGACTCTACAAGGCACAAGTCACCACTTGTGTGTGGTTCTGGATGTTTCAAGTGACAGTCTATTGATTCAGGTGAAGCATTGTTGCCATTAACTGACATTGCGAGATTACAATGTGGCCCAAATAGCAGCCGAAGGGTTAAGGCAGGCCTTGTGTGCCT
The DNA here is from genome assembly GCF_009769535.1 of Thamnophis elegans. Classification (NCBI taxonomy): domain Eukaryota; kingdom Metazoa; phylum Chordata; class Lepidosauria; order Squamata; family Natricidae; genus Thamnophis; species Thamnophis elegans. Next base: position 6,948,862 of record NC_045548.1, read on the forward strand.
GGCAACAGTCCAGGTGATCTAATCCACAGAGGAAGGAATATAGTCTTGTGAAAATGATCTAAGAGGCATCTGAGGAAGTGTAAGTCATAACGGAATGGCTGCAGTGGATCAATAGTTGTCTTTAAAAAATAAATACAAGTTCAGACTGTGTTTGACGGTGAACCGAAAATGATCTTCGCACAGCCATTTATTTACTTAAACCTGGTAGAAACTGTCAAGCTGCATTACAGTTATATATAAATACTAGCACCACACTATTATAATCAGGTGCGGTTAGCTAAGGACTTCCCTTTTAAAAAAATGCTATTTTACAGTTCCCACATCTTGGTCATCACCCTTGGCTTTCTTCACAGGAATGATTTCCGTTCTTCTGGATGTTATTAGATGATTATGCTCATTTTGAAGTCATCACAGCAATGTTGTTTTCCTTTTAACTCCTTTCTTTCTTTCTTTCTTTCTTTCTTTCTTTCTTTCTTTCTTTCTTTCTTCCTTCCTTCCTTCCTTCCTTCCTTCCTTCCTTCCTTCCTTCCTTTCTTATATAAGTTCAAGCAACACGGCTTGCTCCTTATGCATTTCATATGACATTAGACAATAAGCATGTTGAATTTGACTCATGCATGCCTTGAAATCAAACATCTTTATTAATAGAGAAATCAAAGATTCAGGAAGGAGAGCCCAAACTATTTGAAGAAGATGTGACCGGCTATCTTCTGACTATCAAAACAAAGCCAAGATGGACTGGTCATCTCTACCAATAGTGATATGGACTGAACGTGGTTTCTTAGCCAGAAGATGGCAGTGTGAGAGTGCAGATTAGAAGCCATCAATTCCTTTTCACAGGGAACAAGCTGAATAAAAATGGATTTTTGACTTGCAAGCATTTATTAAGTAAGCCATTAGCTGTAGCATTGTCACAGAGCCAATCTGCTTCTCCCTGAAGATTAGCTAGCTTGAAAGTGGTGCCTAACAAGGTTTCCTTTCTCCTCCACATCCTATTCGAAAACAAAGCTTGCCGCCCAAAGAAAACTTACATGGAAGTAAAACCTGTGGAATACAGATCGAATCTGATGATATGCCAGATAATAGATTTTTAAAAATAATAAAAAATAATAATAAAATGGTGTATAATTTCTTCACATTTGTCCTGGTATGGATGCTGCCAATTTTGTTTAATTAACCCAAGCCTTAATATGGATGACCTGATCCTTGGACTTTCAACTTCCGTACACAAAAGAAGACTCAGATGCTAAATAACGCATACCACTGTGTTCTGAACCGCCCTCCCCCCCGGTCTCCGTCCAGGAACGAAAGCCACAAGCAAACGTAAATCAGAATACTTTTAGCAATAGCAATAGCAGTTAGACTTCTATACCGCTTCATAGGGCTTTCAGCCCTCTCTAAGCGGTTTACAGAGTCAGCATATCGCCCCCACAGTCTGGGTCCTCATTTCACCCACCTCGGAAGGATGGAAGGCTGAGTCAACCTTGAGCCGGTGAGATTTGAACCGCCGAACTGCAGATAACAGTCAGCTGAAGTGGCTGCAGTACTGCACCCTAACCACTGCGCCACCTTGGCTCTTTTAATCAGTTCAGACTCTTGTTGGCTGCAAGTCCAAAATAAACAGAGATAAGCATTCTGGCAGCAAGTTAGGCAGCAAATGCAAAAACAAACTCTCACAGCAAACCACTTCTCCAAGTTGGTTTCTTCCTGAATCATGAACGTGAACGAGAACGTTGACTCCTGCAACCAGGGCGTGGCACAAACAGTCTCTTTTATACTCAGGAGAGGATCTTAATCAGCATCAGCTAAGCACAATCATCTCCTACAGTTGTTCCTTCCGTCGAGTAGCCCTTTGTCTGCATGCATCCTGAAACAACTCCCAAACGTTTTCCTGAACATACCCTTTGATCCAATGCTCTGCTGCCACCTGGTGGCCAACCAGTCTCTCCTCGCTCTGCTTGGAGTCGACACCCTGTCCAGGGTCCTCTACCTCCTCCAAGGCCGACTCATAAGACCCCTCGCTGTTGGAGTCTGGTGGCAGCTCCAACGGCTCCTGCCGGGCCACAACACACTGTTAAGACACTTTCCTTGTATACGAACTATTATTTACAAAGGCATTTCAAGAATGGACACATAGGTAGCTTTCATTTATCATTGGAGGCTGGGATCAGAATTTCTATCACAAAGCAGTGTAATTGTAAAGTATGATGTTACATGGCCATATTGCTTAGCAATGGCAATCCCAGCAGTCCTGTTGCTGTCATTAAATAAGGAGTAGGGATTGTTAAGCTAGGACCTCCTCGTGACTTCCTGTGGGTTTCTGACAAAGTCAATGGAAAGGCCACAGGAAGTCACAAGTAGGCTATTGTCTGCCACAACCCAGCATGAACTCAGCTAGGCTGGGGGTGGGAGAGGCATAGGTTTCATTGAGAAGATTGCAGTGGTCTTGGGATTCACACGGTCAGCAGTCACTCCTTGTCAGTAGCGGGAGGAAGAAGCAGTAAAGATCAGCCGGAGGTGGTAGGAGCAGCAGAACACAGAGTGATAGGCATGGCAGGGATGATGAAGGGCAGGGAAGAAGGACTGGTGGAAGGCCGGGCAGAAGGGCTGGAGGAGTGTAGGGTTGCACAGTAGCAGGTACACAGTGGAATTCAAGATAGACCCAATGATTGAGATGGTGGGTGGGGAGAAGTTGAAACACCCCACTCAGTGGGTTAAGCGGACAAGTTCCTGAATCTGATCACATGACTGTGGAGGCATTGCAATGGTCATAACTTTAAGGACTGGGCATCCATAAGTACCATTTGTTTGGTGTTGTCATAACCTCAAATGGTCCCTGAAAGAGTGGTCATTAAGTGAGGACTTCTGTAATTCATTCAAATGAAGCTTAAGCTTGAGCATGGAAACATGCATAAAATATATGTCTATCATCTACCCATCTACATTACAAGGAATTACTGTGCTGCATTCTCAATTTCCCTTGGAAAATTTTTGTCATTGGAAGATGGTGTGATATCATTGTATGCATTATTCCCCTCTACTTCACTGTCTGTCTGTCTGTCTGTCTGTCTGTCTGTCTGTCTGTCTGTCTGTTTATTGGATTTATATGCCGCCCTTCTCCCAAAGGACTCAGGGCGGCGTACAACATTAAAAAAAACCCACACATTACAAAAGTTAAAAAGAAAATTAGATAGAGCATCCAAAAACAAACCCAATTAAGATTAACAATAACATTTAAAAAATTAGATTAAAATTAACAATAATCAATCATTTATTTTATTTTGTTCAGGCCAGGCTGGCTTGCTGGAAAAGCCAACTTTTTAGGACACGTCGGAAGGACCGGAGGTCGGGGATTATACGAAGCTCCGGGGGCAGTTCATTCCAGAGGGAAGGTGCTCCCACAGAGAAGGCTCTCCCCCTGGGGGTCACTAGCCGACACTGTCTGGCCGACGGCACCCTGAAGAGGCCAACTCTGTGGGATCGCACTGAACGGTGGGAGGCTACCGGTGGCAGTAGGTGGTCTCGCAGGTACGCTGGGCCTAAGCCATGGAGTGCTTTAAAGATCATAATTAGTACCTTGAATTGCACCCGGAAAACAACCGGCAGCCAGTGCAGGCTGCCTAAAAGGAGTGTAACATGGGAGCACCTAGGTACCCCCATGATAACCCGCGCAGCCACATTCTGGACCAGTTGAAGCTTCCGGGTGTCTGGTTGCATGAAGTAATATCACATCACATGGCTTCTTTCTCTGTGGAAAGAGAGAAGAGAAAACAATGACACTACGTAACCATTGTCTCATTTTGGTTTTCAGGTATATATGGTCCATAGGCCAGCAGGTAAATTCATAACAGTAAAATGTGTAATACGTATATTATCACAATACTTTGTGGTTGAAATTTTGTTCTGTACATTATTCCGCTTATCGCTGCATTTCTTTGTATCTAGACATAGTCAATGATTTGGACATAGCCCAGCCCACCAAAAAAAAGGAAGGATGGAGCATCTGATAGCTGCTTTGTATGGAGGCCTAAATATATTTCTCTAGGGTAAGGAAATCTTCAAGAAAAAATCTTCCTGGGACAAAGTTTCTGATTATGCTTCCATAATTGAATTTAAGGCCACAGAGTTTGCAATGGTCTAATAACATCTTCTGAAAGAGGCAGAATTTTTGCCTGTTTTGTCAAGGATAAGTGGACTATGGAAACATATCAGAGGATGGAGAAAATGTACAGTTACTGTTTATAAAAGGAGTATACTTTTCTGTGGATGACTAGCCATAATCAACAAGATAACTGCCACTGTATCAGTGGTGGGTTTCAAAATTTTTTAGAACCTCTTCTGTAGGTGTGGCCTGCTTTGTGGGAGTGGCTTGCCAGCCATTCGACTGGGTGGGAGTGGCTTGAGAGCCATGTGACTGGGTAGGTGTGGCCAACTTGTAAAATGTGGTAAAAACTCATTTAACAACACTCTTGCTTAGCAACCAAAATGTTGGCTCAGAAACTCTGGCATTTGAAGCACGCAAGTCTTAAAACTGTCAAGTTACAAGACCCTTGCACCCCTAACCCTTTAGAAAAAAAAACCCAGGGGTGTTAATTCTTAACTTGCCCTGATACTGGCTTTGCTATATATCTCCCCTTTCCCCCCTCTCACAAAAATCCCACAAAGCTCTCTATCCAGATATCAGGGTAGAGTTGACAAAGAGATGTTTGTTCAATATTGAATTTTAGAGAAAGCTAGCAATTTCTTTCTGAATAGTACCATGTTTTTGCAAAAATAAGACAGGGTCTTATTTTCTTTTGACCCCCAAATAAGCGCTTGGCCTTATTTTTTAGGGAAGTCTTATTATTTTTGAGGAGGCGGTAAGCGTGGTCACCTCATGGCTGCTGCTGTGTTGCAATATTTTCAGCGCGGGCTTATTTTCGGGGGAGGGCTTATTTTAGCGTATGTGTTCAAAAGCCCGATTGGGCTTATTATCCAGGGAGTCTTAATTTCAGGGAAACAGGGTACATATATGAGCTTCTTTTTAATTATATGTTTGAATTTCTCTGCAGCTAACTCAAATGGAAGATATACATTATAAGATAATGGTAGCAGCTACTGTTCTTCATTTCATACTGAGAGTAGAGTTTTTTTTCCCCATGTAAATATCAGCCAGAAAATGTGGGCTTATTGTAGATGTTATATATTTCAGTAAAAAGTGTGTAACAAATTAAATTGCTCTGGAAATGGTCCTGATCTTGTATTTATTTCCATTAAAACTTTTCTTGTCCCATTTCTGCCGGATCTGGAATCTCATAATGGCATAAGAGGTATCTCAGACAATGAGATATCAGAGCCAGTAAATTTACTATGAGGCATGATTTTGCTTTTGTAATTTAATAAAAATCTGACATCTATTATGGGAGTCTATCCTACTCATTCCAACCGTCCTTCACTTTAGGCAACAAATGAAGTTTTATAAGAATTTATATAAAGTTGTGACTTGGATAAAACCATTTCCTTTCACTGATTTGCAGCTGGGAGTCCTAAGGAAATTGATAGCCTTATTTTAGGCAGGAGAATTATTTTGCTCTTGAACTTACCCACCCTCTAGCAAAAGGTATTGTAGATCTACAAACAAGAGTTCTCGGCTAGACTAGTCTAGTGGGACTAGACCCATCCCTCCCTGCAGAAGAACTTTATCTCCATTTGTCGCCAAATCTCTGACAATTTGACAGCAGGCATCAGTGACTACTAGCTAGTTATTACATGTATGAGTTTCCCTAGGTGTACTCTATATTTGATGCTATTGCCTTTTTTACCTGCTTGTTAATGGCGGTATAAGGTGAGCAAGTGTTTAGGGGCATATGCTGAAAAGGAGCTTGTTTTATCTATTCTTTTTCACTTGAAATGGGGTAATCAAGGGCCAGTCGTACACAGTTGGAGGGAGCAACTTTGTGATATGCGCATATCTCCGTTCCACCAATTTTGCTGCAGTGGTTTCAGTGCTTCTTTATGATTATAAAAAGGGGAAGTTCTGTAAAGACCCTCATCTAATTTTTATCTTTCCCTCTGGATATACATAAAAGGCATTCTCACCGGCTCAAGATTGACTCAGCCTTCTATCCTTCCTTGGTCGGTAATATGAGGACCCAGACTGTTGGAGGCCAATATGCTGACTCTGTAAATCGCTTAGAGAGGGCTGTAAAGCACTGTGAAGCGGTATATAAGTGCTATTGTTATTGGACTGGAGAGGAGGAATCTAAAACCAAGGATTGTGCATTGTATTTGACCCTTTCTGTTTACCATACAAACATCACTGCATATGGTCAGAAATAATAGCCTTGAAGTCAAAAAGTAACCCAGGGACACAAACAGCTGATGTGGTCTGACATCTATCTATCTATCTATCTATCTATCTATCTATCTATCTATCTATCTATCTATCTATCTATCTATCTATCTATCATCTATCTACCTACCTACCTACCATCCATCCATCCATCCATCCATCTATCATCATCATCTATCATCTATCTATCTATCTATCTATCTATCTATCTATCTATCTATCTATCTATCTATCCATCCATCCATCCATCCATCCATCCATCCATCCATCCATCATCATCTATCATCTATCATCTATCATCTATCATCTATCATCTATCATCTATCATCTATCTATCTATCATCTATCATCTATCTATCTATCTATCTATCTATCTATCTATCTATCTATCTACCTACCTACCTACCTACCTACCTACCTACCTACCTACCTACCTACCTATCATCCATCCATCCATCCATCCATCCATCCATCATCATTATCTATCTATCTATCTATCTATCTATCTATCTATCTATCTATCCATCCATCCATCCATCATCATCTATCATCTATCATCTATCATCTATCATCTATCATCTATCATCTATCTATCTATCTATCTATCTATCTATCTATCTATCTATCTATCTATCTATCTATCATCTACCTACCTACCTACCTACCTTCCATCCATCCATCCATCCATCCATCCATCCATCCATCTATCATCATCTATCATCTATCTATCTATCTATCTATCTATCTATCTATCTATCTATCTATCTATCTATCTATCTATCTATCATCTATCTATCTATCTATCTATCTATCTATCTATCTATCTATCATCTATCTATCTATCTATCTATCTATCTATCTATCTATCTATCATCTATCTATCATCTATCTATCATCTATCTATCTATCTATCTATCTATCTATCTATCTATCTATCTACCTACCATCCATCCATCCATCCATCCATCCATCCATCCATCCATCCATCCATCCATCTATCTATCTATCTATCTATCTATCTATCTATCTATCTATCTATCTATCATCTATCTATGTATTCATAATCATGTTTATACTTATATCTGTTATACATGCTTGACAAACAAACAAACAAACAAACAAACAAACAAACAAACAAATAAGACTCTAACTTGCACAGCACATTAAAACTAGCTTCTGCTTAAAAAATGCTGAGTTTATTTTCCCTGTGACAGTGTGTCTTTTGGATGTGTGGATTCAAAGTCTTACGGATGTAGGGAGTTAAAGTACTGGATCCACCACCATCACTACTACTCATCCTGTAATGCTCTAACCAAGAGGACATTTTGCTGCTCGATTCTGATGATTTTGTAAGGGGAAAAAAAATCTCTTGTATTAACTCGCACCCATCAGGGCTAAATTTTGATGCAGTCAATGTGTGGCATGACAGCAGTCTCTTCCTTGACTATCAGGCTTCTGGGATTCTCTGGTCTGCACATTCTCACTTTTCAGCTGATGTCTGGCATAGAGTTTCTGTCTACTGTGGTTGTTTAGCAGAAGATTGCCACAGTGACATTTCTGCCTTCTGGCTTAAGTCTCCTAGTGGCCTTTACACAAACTGGCAACGCAGTATGTACATTTTCTTTAGATGAGGCAAATGAGCCATTGTTTTCCCTGCACAAATTATAAGGCCAAGCTGTTTTATGATAAATGGTTTATGTCTAACCTCCCTTACACTTCATAGCCATAAGTGAATATAATAAAAGCCAGTGACTTTATTGTAGAACAACAATATGACTGCCCAGTGTGCCTTCGTATAATTGGCTCCAAAATACATTTCTGCCAACTGACATCTTGTCATGTAGCAACAAACCCAGATGGTCTTTTTAACGTTGCATATTAAGCAACTCAGGGCAATTTCACCCCCCCCCCCCCCCCTAAATTCTGATTTTTTTAAAAAAGAATAATCTAAACTGGAAGTGATCTTTTTTTCTTCTTCTGCATCCTGGTAGTGCAATCCTAAACATGTTCATTCAGGAATAAATCCCACTGAATTTGAATGAAGATTATTATTATATAACTGGATATAGAGCTGTAATCTGAATATGCATCAGGAAAGAAACACAGGTTTGTTTCATCAATTATTTCTATAAATCTAGCAAATTAGGTCTATCCCTGTGTTAGAGTTCTGTTATTTTCTACCCTGTCAATAATCCCTTAGTTCATTAATGCTTCCTTTTCTTTTAGGCAGAATTTCTTGCTGCCGTGAAAGCAACAGGAAGTTATTTTGGGGGCACACATATTTTGACAGTATCCACCAAAATCCAGTATTCCATATTTACCCACGCTTAGTACATAGCGTTATAACACTGCAGTTCCAGGTGCATGTATACAATTAATTAACTGAAATATTTTCAATTTGGGGACAGAGCACGATTTAGCATAAAGGTAGCTTTGAGATGTGTGTGTATTTCATTGATTGATATTAATAAGAGATTAGTGGTGGGTTGCTCACAGTTTGGCCCAGTTCAGCTGAACCAGTAGTAGCGGTGGTACCGGATGCTTCCGTGCAGAAGTGTTGCGCGCACATGGGAACGTGCACAGGAGCATGTCTGAACTGGTAGTAAAAATATTTGCAAGCCACCTCTGTAAGAGATATTATATTATTAGTTTTATTTTAATGAATCAATGAGAAAAGTCAATAGTATAGAACACATTGGAACTGAACAGACTCCTATTTATTAGAGGAGGGAGAGCAAAAATTTTATTTACCCTGATCTTCAATCACTACTATTTTAGTTTGTGTTTTATATCTGCCATATTCTAATATTATTTTTATGGAAGTTTTATCGTATGATTTCCAGCTGTTCAAAACCATTAGCAGGGTGTGTAGCATAAATATCTTTTAAACAAATGATAAAAATAAATACGGTAAATCAGGTTGGAGAGAGATCCTCCCAACTATCAAGAAGGCAGAAAATTTGATATATCCGAATCTTCAAAACACAACCTCTACTATAGAAGTGCAGACAAATGAATATGCTAATTTGAACTCTACCTATTTAACCAGAGTTGTGTTTAGTCCTTGAAGTCATATTTATACCTTCTTTAGCATAATTTTTTTAAAAATCAACCATAAGCAGGTTTTAGTTTGAATTAACTATGGGAGCAGAATTAATTAAGGGGCATAAAAACACCTATGAAAAGTTACAGTTATCATATTTCCTCCTGGGACTTTTTAGAGGTGTCAGAATGGAATTGCCAGTGGGGTTAATTCTGAGACTGTTCTGTCAAATGTAAGGTTCCAATACAGATATTTGTATATATATGAACAACTGTTTTTTTTTTTAATAATCTGCCAAGCTCTAATCTTCCTTTGCAGTTCTCCTGGGATTTAATTAGAATGGTTTCCTACAGCCTGACATGTTTATAAGGCATAGGTAAAGAGACAGTTCATAAAGCTGTCAATTTCCCGAGAAATTAAAGAAAAATTGGGCTCTTTAGTGTCGCGACAATTTTGTGGTGCTGATATAGTGGCCTTGCAAACAATGAAATCAAAGATGCCATAACAAGCTACTGATGCATTACATATAGGCAGGGTTTAAAAACTATATACAAGAGCATTTGTCAATTTGAATGCCTAAAGAGAGAAGTATGGGAAGTAAAATAGAAGCTCAGGTAGTTTCAACTAGACTGTTCAGATTTCAACAGTGCAAGGATGAATAATAGCCTCTTCGGTGCTTCCATGATAGTTGCAAATTTGCCTTTCATAAGAGAAGACTTAGGGAATCAAATCTGGAAGATGAAAAGGAATGACACCGAGAGCTCACATCCCTTCACTCCTCTGCTTACTTAAAGCCTGCAGATGTAGATATTATAACTTAAAGGCCATCATATGGGGGATGCTTTGCAAAGGGTTGATGTAATGCTCCGGTTGCTGCTAATACGACGATCATTTTTAATATACTGTTTCATTATATTCCTTTTTAGACTTCATTCAAAATGAATGATAACACATTCCTAGGTGACAAAGCAACAAGTATTATTTAAAGGAAAGATTTAAATGCCTTCCTTAAATTCTAAATTAACAGGGGAATCTAACAATAAAAACAAAATGAATAAAATGATAGTGGGCATAAAAGCAAAGCAGTGAATAAAATAGTAGAAATCTCTGATTAATTTCTCTTATTTTTTTCTTATGTATTGAATGAATATATATATATATATATATATATATATATATATATATATATATATATATATATATATATATATATATATATATATATATATTTAAAGTCATATATATATATATATTTGTATTTGTGCTGATAAATAAATAAAGGGAGACTAGTATAGATCTATTTCAAGCTATTTAGCTCTCATCAGCTAGCCATACCCTTACTGGGATTAGAACCTGTGCTGTATTACATTTTAGGCAGATGTGTTAACCGCTAAGCCACAAGGTCCTCCTCCTTTATCAGCTGAGCCAGGGTAATCGGTATGTATTTAGTGTCACAACCCCTGGCATATCAGGGGTTGTGACACTAAATACACACACACACACACACACACACACACACACACACACACACATATATAGTTGTATTTGTGCTGATAAATAAATAAAGGGAGACTAGTATAGATCTATTTCAAGCTATTTAACTCTCATCAGCTAGCCATACCCTTACTGGGATTGAACCTGGCTAGCTGATGAGAGCTAAATAGCTTGAAATAGATCTATACTAGTCTCCCTTTATTTATTTATCAGCACAAATACAACAAAATGTAACAAAAAGGCAACAGTAAAAATATTGGGTTTCTGCCTGGATGGTCTCTTGTGACAAGCCGAAGGACAGAGAATGGAAGTAGTGATCTTCCTCCCATATTTGGGCATACCGGGGGTTGTAAAAATCACACACACACACATATATATATCTGAGACTGCAGCTTGAGAATATCAACATAACATTTTTTTAAATGTCTAATATAAAGAAACATAATCTGGTCAATATGTACATGGTGGATTATTCTATGGGACAATGGCCACTCCCGGGAATTCTCCACTTTGCATCATTGCTGAAAGATTGTTTCCAAACTAGAGTTAGGCTGTTCCCAGCATTGGTTTTATTTCAATGCCAAATGAGATCTGGCTGCACTCTGGTCTTTGGGATGTTAGTGGTTGTCACTTGGTTTTAACCAGCTTCTGAGTGTATTGTAATAAACACAATGGTGGTTTTTTTTATAGTTTTATTGTTTGATTTGTTTTTTATTATTTTCACTGTTTGCATCCTACCCTGAGAGCCATTGCTGTAGGGTGAGTTATAAATATTTATTTATTAAATATATATAAAATATTTTCAAAGAGTGACATTTAGTCCCTTTGTGTCAAGCTTTAAAAAAGCGTGATCCTTTATCTGACAAGTGATATTTTATTTGTGTACTTAATGCCCACACATTGAATGGATGCTTGGTATTCATTTTCGACCGTTTGCCTTTCGGTTTTACTCCCCTGTTGTGCATTTCCTCCTGTCCTACATGCATTTGTCTTCATTAAAGTTTCTTCTCCTTCTCCCTCTTCTCTGCTAAGAGTCTATTTTTTTTCCTAGTTGTTAAAATTATAGTCATTACTCCTATAAAAGATAGTGTAGAAGGCATTGGATACCAAGTTTCTCCAATGTGTCTTTTATAAACCACCTGAGGGAGAATACTTTCTCAGATTTGAACATCATATTTTTGTCTCTTGCACAATCATTTAACTTCCTGCCTCTGTCTGATTTCTTCCTAGGATTTCTAACACACTCACTTATTATATATACACATATGTCTATAAAAAAAACTTCTGAAGTATATATGTACTTTTATTTTTTATATTCTCCTACATATATGAGGAAAAAGAGAAAATAAAAATTTATAGGCAGAAGATAAAAAAGAAAAAAATGTGGAAAGTTAAAAGAGTCCGCTATAGGTCAACAAGATAAAATTGAAATTGAGTCAATTTGAGTCAAAGAAAGGTAAAAATTATTTGACAGCACTTGATTTAAAACAGGAATTCTTCTTGAAATAACATGTCTTAAACCCTCACTCACAGTTAGCTTGGCTGTCCTGAAAGAAATGTTGGACTACTGAATGTGGGTGTGTTAAGGCTGTATTTGTAAGACAAAGTGTCAGAGTATGATCTAAATATCATCTGCTCTATTAGGATGGCCTGGTTAAGCTTTTGAACTTTTGTGAGTTAATGAAAAGCAGACATTGTTTTCTATTTCATAAATCTGCTATGGAGATATACTGGAATAACATCTTGGTAAAATACTTCCTCAAGTACTATCAAATCTGGCACAAATCTGAATTGCTTTCTTATAAAGACATTCAGATGTCATTTTTTAATATATAAAGTTTTTTATTTCTTCATTTTCATAACATATAACCACATGTTATAGTCAACATCGTATTGTATTATTAAATGTTTACATCAATTCGCCTTACTGTCAACTCCCAAAAACAATTATTGGCTCTTCTGCTCTCCATAAACCATATTTATACCTTATCCATCACTTCGTTCCCCCTCCATACCTCCTTTCTTCCCTCTGTCACCCTTCTCTTCTCTACTTCCCCTTCCTCTCTCCTTCTCCTCTCTCCCCTTTCCACTCCTTCTTTCTCTCCTCCTCTTCCCCCCCGCCGGCCCTCTCTCCTATCCCTCTCTTCTTCCCTTACCTCTCTCCTCTACTTCACACTCTTCATCTCATTTATTTGGTGTATTTCACCTTCCGAGTGAGCTCCATTTTTTGTTTATGGTATTTAAAAAAGGAGGAAGATATATGTTAAAATTAAATATGTATATTGAAAAGGAATAAATATACATATACATATTTAATTTTAACATATATCTTCCTCCTTTTGTAAAAAAGAGAAAAAATATATGCATATATTGTCATTGTGCTTTTAAGCTCTCCCCGCCCCAAGCCTAATTTTGGCCGAGATTTAGACCTGGTTACAATTCCCAGCTATTTTTCATCATTATATTTATATAATTATGCATCCTTACACACCTCCACTTTGTGATTCTGTCTTTAAATCTCAATAGTTTCCCATTGTAAGTATATTTCATGTTCCCTCTCCATTTTTCCATATCTTGGTTTAGGTTACCCTTAATTGTCTATAAATAGCAATCCTTACTGTTCAATGTTCATTACAATTCTCTTAATCTACTATATAGAATAACAAGTGGGGTTCCACCACAAAACCGCGTTCGACTAAAGCGCGTTTGACGAAACCACGTAGCTGACGTCATCACAGGGTGACAACAGCGCGGAGACAGAAGCACGCTGTAAACGCTAAACCTAAAATTAACCCCTAGACCTAAACCTAACCCCCCTAAATCTAATCCTAAACCTAACCCTAAACCTAACCCTAACCCTAACTCTTAACCTAACCCTAAACCTAACCCTAACCCTTAACCTAACCCTAAACCTAACTCTTAACCTAACCCTAAACCTAATCCTAACCTTTAACATAACCCTAAACCTAACCCTAACCCTAACCCTTAACCTAACCCTAACCCTTAACCTAACCCTAAACCTAAACCTAACCCTAACCCTAACCCTTAACCTAACCCTAAACCTAACCCTAAACCTAACCCTTACCTTAACTTGAATCGGCTTGCTTTTAAAGCGCTATTTAAAGCGCCCTTCTTTCTCCGCGCTCGTTGTTGTCGCCCTGTTGATGACGTCAGCGACGCGATTTAATCGGGCGCGCTTTAGTCGAGCGCGGTTTTGTCATGCCATGAACAAGTGGTACACATCTCACTTTGTTCCTCGTCTTAGAAGTTCTATATATGTTCATGTTTCATATATTTTAACCCATGCTTAATTGTCCTTCTATTGTCATATTCAATCAATTAGCAACTAAGTTCACGTATAAAAGTGAATCACAAACCTCTGCTTTACAATCCCCCCGTATCAGTTTCATATTTGTCCATATTCCATATATTTTAAACTTTGATTTAATTATCTTTCCATTATCATATTCAATCAATTAGCAACTCAATCTTATTGTCATATTTAAGAGTAAACCCCTTAACTTAGCTTTATATATTCCTATATAACAATTTCTAGTTGTCTGATTTTTTCCTAGTTAAGTCTTTTGTCCCACTTCTCTATTCCTGTCTTTTCCCCTTCCCACAATATTAATTTTGAAGTCTGAAAGATCCAAAGTGATGAGATCTCCTAACATCATGTCCTAAGCTACCTGAATCCACTCAAATATTTTAATGGTCAATACGGCCTCTCATTCTCATCTGGCTACCACCCGGGGGAGGGCCTTCTCTGTGGCAGCTCCGGCCCTTTGGAATGAACTCCCCACGGAGATCCGGACCCTCACCTCTCTCCAGGCCTTCCGGAAAGCCGTCAAAACCTGGCTGTGCCGGCAGACCTGGGGTTGATGAGTTCCCCTCCCCTCTCGACTTGTATGGCTGTATGACTTTTGTGTATTTTAATTACGTGTATTGTGTCTGTGTTCCCTTTTTCCCCTTAGGAGTTGTTCGCCACCCTGAGTCCCTCCCGGAGAAGGGCGGCATACAAATAAACTAAATCTGAATCTGAATCTCATTGAGTAGCACTATTGGCTGCAATACATACTTCCACATTTTAAAAATGCAGTGGTACCTGCCTTGCTTATTGGCATACATGAATGCATGTGTAGTACGATTATATCCCTTCATGAAATTTACTCTCAGAATTAATTGTTTTACATGGTTTATCGTAGACTCTCTAGCAATAGCAATAGCAGTTAGACTTATATACCGCTTCATAGGGCTTTCAGCCCTCTCTAAGCAGTTTACAGAGTCAGCATATCGCCCCCAACAACAATCCGGGTCCTCATTTTACCCACCTCGGAAGGATGGAAGGCTGAGTCAACCTTAAGCCGGTGAGATTCGAACAGCCGAACTGCTGAACTGCAGTCAGCTGAAGTAGCCTGCAGTGCTGCACACTAACCACTGCGCCACCTCGGCTCTGTCAGTAATACTGGCAGTGCCATAAATGAAGGGAATGTAGACTCAAAGGAATTCCTGAATCAGATGTTTCGTGTCTTTGTGGTTAGAGTTGTGAGGGCCATCAGTGCTCTTCAGCTTGGTAATAACTTATTTTTCCACCATCCATCTTTTTCTTGGTCTGCTACAAATAGCCTTCGTCATAGCTTTCTCTTGCTTGTCCCAAAGATGCTTTTTTTCAAGAGGAAACTGGACTTTCTGGTTGGTTTGTTTTGTTCCTTTGAAGACGTTTTGCTTTACATGTAAGAAACTTCTTCAGCTCTCTTCAAAGGAAAAAGAGGAAAAAAATCCAGAAAGTCTAGTTACCTCTTGAAAAAGCACCTTTGGGACAACCATGACCTGGATGACTGAGAACCTCCATAGCAGTGGTGGGTTTCAAAAATTGTTTGAACCTACTCTGTGGGTGTGGCCTCCTTTGTGGGAGTGGCTTGCCGCCCATGTGACTGGATGGGAGTGGCTTGCCACCCATGTGACCGGATATGAAGATGCCGACGAGACTTGTCAGAACCACCTTAAATTACCTCACACACAGCACTGGCATGCATAAGAATAGGATGTATACTTGTTTTTTAAAAGGCATCTTTGGTTTGCGTTAAAACAACTTCAACACATGCAATGTTCTGATTGCACCACAAACGCAGTAGTCATCCTTACCGTTCACAAAGGCACTGAGTTTCATAAATATGAGCATGATAGTGTAGAATAATCATATCCAAGGACCAGTGGTGGGTTTCAAAAAAGTTTGGAAGCTCTTCTGTAGGTGTGGCCTGCTTTCTGGGTCCATTGGTGGAACCTCTTCTAACCGGTTCGGTAGATTTGACGAACCGGTTCCACCTCTGCTCCATAGGCACTTTTGCTTTTTTTTTCTTCATCATTTGCTAAGACTGATACTCCAAGTGAATGATCAATCCTTAATAATTCCTAGACGTGTTGAGTCAGAATGGGTGATCAGTGTTTTTTTTAAATTTTTTCTAATTTGAATTTTTGAATATTTTTATTGTTTTAGTTAAACAAAAACACACAAAAATACCCCATCTTTTGTTACATCTTGTAGAAAGCGTATTGATTGGTTACAAATATATTCCGTGCGTTTCTTCCACCATCCTTACATATACTTTATTCAAATCGAATTGTACATTTTAAGTCAAGAAAGAAAAAATGTGTACTTTACTATCCCTGTACCACAATTCTCATTTAAATTACCATTATTTAAACATGTTTTTATCTAGAATCATTTATATTTAAAGACACAACCACCTACTGGCATTCATTTGCAGTTTCAATAGGTCTCCAATAACATTACACCTTTATGACATATTCTAAAACAAATTCAGTTAAATAAGATATCTAAGCATTTCCCCCCCCCCCATATCACACCTATATGTATCATTGAATATTATCCATTAACATTTCTTTGTTATTATTGTAGTTGACTAAAAGTTATTTACTGTTTATCTCACCTCTTCTCTCCACAGGCCCACACAATATTATACCTTTATAGCCATCTTTAAACAATGATTTATTAATAAGATTTATAGGTCTTTTCCCTCAATCCCAAATTAATTAATTACATGCTAAGAAAATACACATTAAACATCTATGGGTGATCAGTGTTAATATACAACACATTCGCTTTAAAAAATGACTTTAAGTGTGACTTTTCCTAATTTTTTTTAAAATGGTAATGTAGCCTCTCAAAAGCATGAGGTTGCATGTAGCAACCAAAAGCATCTGGAAGCGTTTTCATTTTCCATAAGGTCATTTCACTTATGTAATTCACAGAACCATGGGATCATCCAATTGGAAATACTTCAGAGGTTATTTCTCTGAATTCCTTTATCCAGGTCATTAATGAAAAATGTTGGAGAGTAAAGGACCCTGGACGGAGTCTTGTGGCATTTGATTTGATACTACTCTGTTGAATACTTTTATGAATACTTTCTTAGTGTGGTCATACAGACAATTATGATTGCAGAATAGTCCATATTTTCATATGTTATTAATGAGGATATCATGGGACACTTTCTTGAAGCCACTTATATAATTTCCCTCATCTATTAAGCTACTAATCCAGTTAGAAAAGGAAATGAAATCAGTCTGGCACGCCTTTTTTCTATGAAATCAAGCTGGCCCGTGTTAATTGTCCTATCCATATCCAAGTGCTCACAAGCATGCAATGTAATAATCTCTTCGAGACCTTGCAAATTTCCTTATTCTATATAAAAGAAATAATATTTCCAAATTGTCAATATTTATAGCCGCAACCCTTGGGGGCCACCAGCCTTTTCCCAATTGAATCTAAACACAGTGTAAGCATCGCCTGGTGACATCTCTTCTTTTCATCTCATTCCTGAGGGCCAGAAAGTGCTTCAGTTCTGAGATTGAATAGTGCCTGAGGGATGAGGTTCCCTTGTTGATGCCCCACCCCTCCTGCCCCGATACCCTTCACTTGCTCCCTGCATACCATCCCTTTAGGGAATCAGGCAGTGGTGGGATTCAGCCAGTTCGCACCTATCCAGGAGTTAACTTTCTAAGCAGCTTGGAGAACCGGTTGTTGGAAGAAATCTCATTTGTTTTTTCCCACCACTTTACAGGGCTAATCCTGTAAGGAAGGCAGGAAGGAAACATTCTGGTGTTGTTTCTAGCTTAATCTTTATTGCCCTGCTTACAGAAACTGCCTCTCCGCTTAACCTTTATTACATTGTCACAGCTAAGGCGAAGCGCCCATCGACCTGAGTGACCTTGAGTTGGGCACGCCCACCCAGTCACATGACCACAGAGTCATGCCTGCCCAGCTGGTCATTACGGCAGAGAACTGGTTGTTAAATTATTTGAATCCCACCACTGGAATCAGGAGAGGATTGTAAAGGAATTCTCTGGCCACTTACCAAAGGGGTACCAAAATGAGCCTGGAGCTCCTTGAGATCAGTGATGGAAAGCCACCGGTCAGGAGTGAAACAAAATATAAAGCTTCTTCTAGGTAATCAAACAAAGTTTCCACAAGTTTAAATATAATGTGTGTATATTTTAAACAGGCGTAAATATAACAAACCCAAGCACAATTCTAACGACACTAACTTTCAACCTTGCCTTAAAACACTTTTCATCCAGGTCTCCAGCTCACTTTTTCACCAAAGCCGCATCAAACTTTCCCCGTCAAATCCTTTCCCTCTGTTAGCTGTCAGGGGACAGATGCCTTCCTGTTCTGTCTCCCCTTCACGGCTCTTAACAAATGGCAAGACAAATAAACTTAAAAGGAACTTTCTTTATCAGTTCTCAGTTCAAACTGGCTTCGAGCCCAAAAATAACATAAATACAGTCTCTGACTAGATAACGGAATGGAAAACAAAACAACTATTACAAGCAATGCACTTCTCCAAGTATAGCCTTGAATCAGGGTTACAGGAAACACCAAAGCACTTATTCAAGTGTATCAAGCAATGTTGTACGCACGAAGGAACGTTGACTCCTGCGACTAGAGCGTGGCAGCATCCGTCCTTTTATCTCCAAACCTGCCCCTAACAAGCCCCAGCTGCATAATGAATCTTGTATCCCCAAAAGACTCACAGCAGACATCTGCTGAGTCACAACACCTTCCTATGGGCATATCAGGCTGGCTTTTGATTAAGGGCCAGCTGCGCCCCATTATAGCATCTGATTCCCAGCTTCCCAGTTAGCTGTATTTTTATTTGTTGTTGTTTTTTTTTGGGGGGGGGGAACTTGAGTAAGGTTTCAGAAATGGTTCGCTTTGGCTAGCTTTGGTTGGTAAAATGAGGACCCACATTGTTGTGGGCAATATCCGACTCTGTAAACTGCTTAGAGAGGGCTGTAAAGCACAATGAAGTGGTATATAAGTCGAAGTGCTATTGCTATTTTGCCCTTTGAAAAGCATCCATAAATAACAAACACACAGAGAAGGATTTTCAAGCTCTATTTTTAGACCCAGATATCTATGTTTCTAGAACAATGGGGCTACAGATACGGTAATTAGCAGGAAGCAAGGCAATACATTTTTTTAAAAACCACACTCACCCTGATTTTGCCATTTATGCAAATCAGTCTCCATTAATGGTATGGAAAGAAAGGTGTGGACAGTGTTGAAAAAAACCAAACATGCCGACATAGCATAGACTCCACAAAATATAAATAAATATGAAACAAATTGTGAAAGAAGAGGATATATACATATACATACAGTATACATATACATATACCCATACCCATATACATATACATATACTCATATACATATACATATACACATACACATACACATACACATACACATACACATACACATACACATACACATACACATATACATATACATATACATATACATATACATATATGTTGTGGCCCAGCAGGAGCCGTTGGAGCTGCCACCAGACTCCGACAGCGAGTGGCCCCATAAGTCGGCTTTGGAGGATGTGGAGGACCCTGGTCAGGGTTCCGACTCCGAGCAGGGCGCAGAGAGGCTGGTTGGCCACCAGGAGGTGCCTGAACCTTGGACCAGTGGGGAGGAGATAGGGGAGAGTGATCCGGATGCCAGCAGTGGGGAGGAGCCAAGGAGTTGTTCCTAGATGCCCAGCACCAGAGAGCTAATAGATGTAAGGAACAATTACGCAGTTACAGGAGGTAATTGCACTCAGCTGGTGGTCATTAGGCTCCTCTCCAGACTATAAAAGGAATGCTTGTGCACACGCCCCTTTTGCAGAATTCAACGCATTAACTAATGTTGGAGAACAGTATTGTGAGCTTGGCAGGCTGGATTGCTGCCAAGGCTTGTCTGTGTCGGTTTGCTGCCAAGGACCTGTCTGTCTATTAATAAATTCGTAAAGTATCTTTGGCTTGGAGTGTGTTGGTGTGGAACGAGGGGGGTCAGAACAGATATACATATACATATCAATATACA
The DNA here is from genome assembly GCF_009769535.1 of Thamnophis elegans. NCBI lineage: Eukaryota > Metazoa > Chordata > Lepidosauria > Squamata > Natricidae > Thamnophis > Thamnophis elegans. Next base: position 6,969,136 of record NC_045548.1, read on the forward strand.
TATCAATATACATATCAATATCAATATCCATATCCATATCCATATCCATATCCATATCCATATACATATACATATACATATACATATACATATACATATACATATACATATACATATACATATACATATACATATACATATACATATACATATACAGGGCGGGGCATAACCTTTTCCTAGGGGGTCACAGCAACACTTGTAATAACAACACAAATAATTCATACACCATTCGAAAGCCCATCAAAAACTGAGTTTATTGACACGATTTAATAGTCAGTATGACCACCATTAGCCCTTCGAACAGCATTCAAACGAGGTGGATAAGAACACAACAAATCTTCAAACAGTTCCGTTCAATTTTCCAGATTTTTCAACACAGTTTCCAAATTCATTCTCAAAGTTTCAACCGAATATCGATTTTGACCTTGCTCCTGAATCATCAGAGCTTCCACTTCATCCTTAATTATGGCCCCAATGTTCTCTGCCGGATTGAGATCTGGCGAATTTCCCGGCCAGACGTCATTGCCCCAAAATTCGACATTGTTTTCCTTTAACAATTGCTGAGTCGCATTTGCACGCATGCAAGGAGCTTTGTCATGAAGAAAGACAGCCTCACCAACCACCAAGACATTGTCTGGATCACTGAGAAATGGAATGACATTCTCCAATAAAATTTTCTCACGGAAATAACTGCCATCCCAGGATTCCCCTTTATCCTTCAAAACCCAATGCAGTTTCTTGGCTGTGAAAATGATGAAAATCCCGATGCAAGTCGGATTGCGAACGATTTGTCGATATCGTTCATGTTTGGCGATGTCGTCGACGTCTTTAGCTCAAATTCGATCGTTCTGGAAATTCGGTTTTCGAATGGCATAAACGAAGAATTCGTCAGATGGCGCCAAATGAAGAAAATCTTCCTCGGTCCATTCAGACAACCAATCGCACAACCAAAGCCGATCTTGAACGTGTGTTTGAGTTTTCAATGGTTTGTAAATGACGTGGAATGGCTTCAAACCTTCTCGTTCTCGATATCGGCCGATTGTCCTTTGATCAACTCGTTTTCCACGAATTTGAAGGATTTCTTGGGCCACTTTTCGGTTTCCTTTTCGTTGTTTGCGACTGCCAGTTGCAATGATGGCTTTGCTTTCTTGGGACAGTTGCAGAGGACGCCCTTCTCCAAATTTTGTGAAACATTCTTGGGCTGTTTTGTTCCAATTATCAGTAACCCAATCTGGATGACGTTTCAATTTGTTTGCAATCCATTTTCGATTGATAAACGTCGCTCCAGCATCGCGAGCCTCTCGAAAGGCAATGCATTTTATTCTGTCAATGATCCTTTGTTCTTCCGAATTGAATTTTCCAGCCATTCTTAAAGCAAATTTAACATTTAATAGCTCATTCAATTCAGTTTTTTATGGGCTTTAAAATGAGGTGTCGCGGAAGTTGTAAACTGCTGTCGATCTTGCTGTGACCCCCTAGGAAAAGGTTATGCCCCGCCCTGTACATATACATATACATATACATATACATATACATATACATATACATATACATATACATATACCCTATACCCTATACCCTATACCCTATACCCTATACCCTATACCCTATACCCTATACCCTATACCCTATACCCTATACCCTATACCCTATACCAGTGATGGGCAACCTTTTTGGCGTGGTGTGTCAAAAATCGGCAAAAAATCGAGCATAACTCGCGTTGTGTGTCACTTCGACAAAAACATAATTTTGCGCAATTTATAGTTTAAACTACAAAAATGTATAATTGCAATATATAATTGTATTTAATAAACCAAAAACAAATTATTTAACATACCTGCTTAGTAACTTCTTTGTTCATCAGTCGATTTCGTATGTTGCCCTTGATATTATTGAACTTGTTTGGGGTGCCGTGAACCAGGGCTGTGGAGTCTGCTGCTTCCAGCTCCACGTCCTCATCAACATGCCGCTCCAGCCCGCCCCTGCTATGAATATTCCTAGTGACACGAGGGCGAAGAATATGAATATTCATAGCGGGGGGGTCGGAGCGGCATGTTGATGAGGACGTGGAGCTGGAAGCAGCAGACTCCACAGCCCTGCCGTGAACTGAGATAAGTGTGGTGCGGTCGTAACTGACAGTCCCAGGAGTAGACTCTCTGTGCCGGCCTGACTGGAGAGAGGCACGCACTGTTCCCGCGCTCCTCTCCTGCGGGTCCTCCCTTGCCGCGCTGATGATGTGTGTGCGCACGGCACGCACGCCTTACCAGCAGCCCCTGCGCTCAGAAAGGGGCGGCGGCGATACAGTAAGTGAGTGTGGGCGGGGGAGATCACACGTCCCGCCCCCCCCGTTCCTCCAGCACAGATTCTTTCATCCTCGGCGGCCGTGCAGGAGCCGAGGATGAATCGCATGAAATCCTGTGCGTGTCACCCCAAATGGCTACGCGTGTCAGCACTGACACGCGTGTCATAGGTTCGCCATCACTGCCCTATACCCTATACCCTATACCTATACATAAATACACATACACACAAACACACACACACACACACACACACAGATTTCATTTTGGAAAGACAATTTCTTCTTTTTGTTCTGCCTCCCTCCTTTCTTTCCTTCCTAGGTGTTCAAAAACATACGACATTTTGATCTCGAAATAGTTTAGTGCAAGAAAAGCACTTGATGCATGCTGTATTTATAGGGCGCTGTCAGAACTACAACAGGTACTGTGATTGTAATAGAAGGTTTTAAACCTGAAAGAGGCAAGATATATTTGGTGGGGGTGGGTGGTGGGGAGAAGGGAGAAGGGAAATGCTGTCTTTCTTTCTTCCCTTTGTATCAAAGTAGGGGTACCAAAGACCTTCTCCAGAGGAATTAAACCACATATCTGTGGTGGGAAAGTGGATGTAAGAAAAATGCCATGGGTATGGAGAGAATGGGGGGAAAGGCTATATATTTCAAGAAAGAATATTGTTTACAAGGAGTGTTAATAGGTTTCAGGGGAAATGTTAATTTTTTTTTTTCCTAGGCTGAAATAGCTACTGTAAGTTTTTAATGGTTAATCATTCATTCCTGAATTTTTATATTAAGCATTTCATATTACTTTATTGACTTAACTTTTATGCTCTTCTTCATTTTGACAGTAAAGAATGACCAGGCAATACTCTTTGAAAATTGGAGGCCATTTGCCGCTGCTCTCTGCTGAGAGAAGTGAATAATAGGGTGCCCTCAAGGAATTTCAAAGGTATCACTCAACAGAAACTTTTGTGTCTGAAGAAAACTAGACCATTTTATCATGGTAGGCATGCTGATATGTTTGCTTTAATAAAATGCCATATTTCTGCCTTTAATCTCTTGTCAAACAGCTATTAAAACCCCAAAGTATACGCGTGCAGCACATGTAAACACTTTCGGGTTTCCTGAAGTAGCCACAGAACGTACCAATAAAGGTAGCAATTTGCGTTTGGTGAGCAAGCTGTAATAATTTTCTTGAGTAATGGAAAGAAATAAGAATCCTTTTTTCCCCTCCCCACCACGTCGGGTCCGAAAGCCAATTTGATTTAATTCAGTGATCCATGCAATTAAATGAGAAAGGGGGGGTGATGGTACAACGTGCCACCTTATGAAAACCTTCCGATGAGCTATAAAACAATGACCTTAAGAAATACTGCTTAGTTACAGATAGGAGCAGAAAATTGCCATTTACAAAACTGGTGTCAGGAGGTAATCATTTATGAGCGCCTGTCCTAGGAGGCTCCCTTGTTTCTATACTGGGCATCGGTGTTTTTGTTACTGCTGCAAATTCTTTTTTTTCTTCTTTTCTCTTGCAAGGAAAAAAGAAATCCCCCCCATGGGTCCTGCCCTGCTGAGTTTAATGGCAATGTTAACACTGATGTTAGTGAGTTCAAGATTGTCCTCCACCGATCGCCAGTTAAGGATGAGCCCGGAAATGATGCTTATGACTAACAGAGCAAATTATTTTTGACTACATAAAATTACTTATGGCTAATAGAGCAAGGATGGCTCTATTGTTTGGGATGGCAAGACAGACAGAGGCTGGTTTTGGAAATAAAAGAAGCAGCCCTTTGCCTCGAGGCAGAAGCATTCCAGGGGGAGATATCTGCCATCAGGGCTGAGGCCTAACCTGCTTCCCTTCGACCTTTTCAGAGCTTGTTAACCATCCATACCTGACTTAGGTGGATGTGATAGGTTTATGCTGAACTTTGATATGGCAGCCTATCAGTTTTGTCATCATACTCTATCCTTTCAACCAGCTACATCTTTTTCTTTTTTTTGCTATGCCATTCCCCCTGTGTCTTTCTGCTTAACTTCTCTTTGCCTTACTTTGTAATCATGAGCGAAAAGTTCTGGAGAGCAGAGTATAGTTTACAATATAAGAAAATGAGACAGACCATTGGTCCATTTACTTCAGTAGGATATGGGCCCTGTTCTGACCCCATCCTCCGTCCAGTAATGAATGCCGAGACAAGCTTAACTGGAATGTACTTTAATAGCAAGAGACTGAAACTTCGGTGGCTGAAAGCCAAGCATAACAAACAGATAAGGACCTTGGCAGCAATTCAGACAAACCTTGGCAGCAATCCAGCCTGCCAAGGTAGTTACAAAAGTTCTCCAACTTTTAGTCAATACGTTCACTTCTGCTAGAGAGGAGTGTGCACAAGCAGTCTTTTTATAGTCTGGAGAGGAGCCTAATGACCACCAGCTGAGTGCAATTACCTCCTGTAATTCCGTAATTGTTTCCTTACGCCTATTAGCTCTCCGGTGCCAGGCATCTAGGAACAACTCCCTTGGCTCCTCCCCACTGCAGATGTCCGGATCACTCTCCCTTGTCTCCTCCCCACTGGTCCAAGGCTCAGGTGCCTCCTGGTGGCCAACCAGCCTCTCTGCACCCTGCTCAGAGTCGGAACCCTGTCCAGGGTCCTCCACCTCCTCCAGAGCTGACTCATAGGGCCCCTCGCTGTCGGAATCTGGTGGCAGATTCCAACGGCTCCTGCTGGGCCACAACAGGCCCTATAGCACCGTCTAGCTTATAGAACATCAACATCTTCATATTGATGATCTGCCTGATTTTGCTGGAGCTTTTCGCAATAACTGGAAGAGTTCAGGGGTCCTATGTTGTGTTCAGTTAGATTGACAGGAAATTAAAAGGAGTCTGTTTCCAGCCCTATTTGTGGTGCCAGAGATTAATTTGGAAAGTTTTGCATCCATATCACGAGTTATTTTCCTGGTTATATATTTCTCTTCACCCAGCTGGTCAAAAATAGAATCCTGTAAAATGTAAAAAACCGAAGAGGGGAAACTGTTCTGTCCCCCCTTCTCCGCTCGTTAACAGACGACAGGCAGACGAACTTAAAAGGAAAGAACTTTATCAGTTCTCGGCTCAGACTGGCTGCGAGCCCAAAAATAAACATAAATCAAGTCTCTGACCAGATAGCAGAATACAAAACAGAACTCTTACAAAGCAATGCACTTCTCCAAGTGTTTCCTTGAATCAGGGTTAGAGAAAGCAAATCACTTCTCCAAGTGTCTCTCACAAACAAACCACGACCAATCATCAATGAACGTTGAACGTTGACTCCTGCAACCAGGGCGTGGCACCATCCGTCCTTTTATCGCCAGAAGACGCCACTAACGAGCCCCAGCTGCATTGTTAATCTTGCATCCTGAAAAGACTCACAGGAGACGTCTGCTGAGTCACAACAGGAAACTAGAGGAAAAATGTGTTCAGTTAATAAGAACTCATCTGTGTGGAACCTCAAGAGCCAGAGCCTCTAAATAATTAGGAAAGAAGACTGCCGTGAAACGTGAAACATGACATGGATGATGCAGCTTCCGGAGTATTGGATTGTGAAGCTTTTGGTTTAGAATCCTGGTGTCCAACTTTGACAACTTTAAGGCCCCTAGACTTCAACTAGCTGGGGAATTGCAGGAATTGAAGTCCATGAGTTCTAAAGTTCCCAAGGTTGGACATCCTTGGTCTAGAATGTAAATATATGATAAGATTTTTTTCTCTATTTCTTTAATTTTTTAATGGATTTTTTTTTTTTGAGAATTTGCCATGGCTTGCCCATATTACCAGTAACTTCTTGCTGTTCTTGTCTGGCCACATGAACTGACTGGCTACTTCCATGGGAAGAACTTTCCCATTAACTTCATCTTGAGTTCCATATAAATTCCCTTTCCCGTAGATCTTATAGATTATCCACCATCCATATGTAACATGCCAGAGGATCCGTTCACATTTTAGTTGTGAAACTGCAATAGTTTTGTTCCGATCTTCAAGATCGTCACAAACCGAGTCATAAATTTTTCCCCATGAAAATTTCCCCCCTTCTTTCCTACCTGCCAAGTATCCTATGAGAAGAAAAAGATTGACCTTAAGCAACAATTTCTATTCTGTTATATTTACTCTTCCGGTGGAAGCCAATGTGGGAATGAGCTCTTCTCATTCTGTCATTGTTTCTGTGCTCATGTATATTACCATCCTTGTATTCTGTAAGGGGCTGTGACGTTTCCAGTTCTCATTGTAAAATAATGACAAATTTGATTTATATCTTATATTTTAGCAGAAACTTTTTAGTATGAAAATCAAAGCAGGAATGCTGCTCTGATCTGAGTGTTTGAAGGGAACACCACTTTGCTTTGAAGGAGAGTTTCAGCTGAGGTTTCACTGAGTTCAAAACCCTTTGAAGCTTCCTATACGCTACTTTTATAATACAATATAAATTTCATAATATACACTGGTAGCCATAAAGCTGCAGTTACAGTTTAACCTTACTGTTATAGTAAATGAATGTATAGGCTAAATAGCATCGTGTATAAAAAAAAGGGCAACTTTTCTGGAGGGAGAATTATTAACACTTTTTATGTTCTGCTCAAATACTTTGGCCACCTAATGAGAAGGAAGGACTCACTGCAGAAGAGCCTAATGCTGGGAATGATTGAGGAAAAGAAAAGAAAAAGGGGACAGCAGAGAATGAGGTGGCTGGATGGAGTCACCGAAGCAGTTGGCGTGCGCTTAAATGGACTCCGGGGAGTGGTGGGATTCAAATAATTTAACAACTGGTTCTCTGTCCTAATGACCAGATGGGCAGGTGGGGCTTAGTGGTCATGTGACTGGGTGGGCGTGGCCAACTCAACATTACTCAGGTCGATGGGCGCTTCGCCTTAGCTGTTACAATGAAATAAGGGTTAACGAGAGAGGCAGTTTCTGTAAGCAGGTCAATAAAGATTAAACTAGAAACAACACCAGAATGTTTCCTTCCTGCCTTCCTTACAGGATTAGCCCTGCAAAGTGGGAAAAAACCAAAAGAAGATTTCTTCCAACAACCGGTTCTCCGAACTGCTTAGAAAGTTAAGAATTTTAGATTTAGATTTTATTTAGCATTTATAGGCCGCCCTTTTCCCTGAGGGGACTCAGGGCGGCTTACAATAGTAGAAGAACCGGTTCTCCCGAATAGGTGCGAACTGGCTGAATCCCACCACTGACTCCAGGGGATGGTAGAGGACAGGAAGGCCTGGAGGAACATTGTCCATGGGGTCGCGATGGGTCGGACATGACTAACAACACCAAAATGTTCTGCACTCCATCTTGATTTAGCAATTGTTTTAAAAATGTATTCAGAAACAGGGAAAAGAATCTGTAAAGTAGTAGTGAAAAAGTTGACAACCTCAAATAGACATATAAATGTATGCACAATGGAAGAGGCCTGAGGTTTTTTTAAAAAATTAGTTTGCAACTTTAGAAAGAAATTAGCATTGTTGGAATTAAATGATTCGAGTTCTGAAATAATTAGGATTGGGATTGCATTGTGTGCACTTCATACCCATACTATCAAGACATGCAGTAGCAATAACATTTTTCTTTTTGGAATGGATATTTAGTTTGGTATAATATAGTTTTACTTAATTTACCACATATAAGTACACGAAATTATTTTTTCAGATCAAATGGATCATCCGAAATATACATGTTTTTAACACAAAGTAATTTTACATTTCTTAGTGAAAAGGTGATTACATCATCTAGTTTACCTAGTAAGACAAGTTCAGGTGTTCTAATCTTCTTTTTTACCTTATAGTACCAACAATTTTCCATAGAGCCATAGATACAGTTGTATCAGAAATGCCACTATGTTAAAAACTTCATTGCATAATGCCATATCTAAACTAGCAAAACTATCCGTGGGTTTCAAAAATTGTTTGAACCTACTCTGTGGGTGTGGCCTCCTTTGTGGGAGTGGCTTGCCACCAGAGGTGGGTTCCTACCAGTTCGCACCTATTCGGTAGAACCGGTTCGTCAAATCTACCGAACCGGTTAGAAGAGGTTCCACCAGTGGACCCGGAAAGCAGGCCACACCTACAGAAGAGGTTCCAAATTTTTTTGAAACCCACCACTGGTTCTTGGATATGATTATTCTACACTATCATGCTCCTATTTATAAAACTCAGTGCCTCTGTGAAAGGCAAGGATGACTACTGCGTTTGTGGTGCAATCAGAACATTGCGTGTGTTGAAGTTGTTTTAACGCAAACCAAAGATGCCTTTTAAAAAAGAAGTTTACATCCTATTCTTATGCAGGCCAGTGCTGTGTGTGAGGTAATTTAAGGTGGTTCTGACAAGTGTCGTCGGCATCTTCATATCCGGTCACATGGGTGGCAAGCCACTCCCATCTGGTCACATGGGTGGCAAGCCACTCCCACAAAGGAGGCCACACCCACAGAGTAGGTTCAAACAATTTTTGAAACCCACCACTGCTTGCCACCCATGTGACCGGATAGGAGTGGCTTGCCGCCCATGTGACCGGATATGATGATGCCGACGACACTTGTCAGAACCACCTTAAATTACCTCACACACAGCACCGGCATGCATAAGAATAGGATGTAAACTTGTTTTTTAAAAGGCATCTTTGGTTTGCGTTCAAACAATTTCAACACACGCAATGTTCTGATTGCACCACAAACGCAGTAGTCATCCTTACCTTTCACAGACGCATTGAGTTTTATAAATATGAGCATGATAGTGTAGAATAATCATATCCAAGGACCAGTGGTGGGTTTCAAAAAATTTTGGAACCTCTTCTGTAGGTGTGGCCTGCTTTCCGGGTCCACTGGTGGAACCTCTTCTAACCGGTTCGGTAGATTTGATGAACCGGTTCTACCGAATAGGTGCGAAATGGTAGGGACCCACCTCTGGCACAGTGGTTCTGTCCTGTTTTTGTAGGGAGGACATGAATGAAGGAATTGCAGGTTAAGCACAAATAGATTAGCATTTCTTAGCTCAGAAAAAAGTCGGGTGACCTACAAACCTCAAAGGAACCCCATTCTATACATGGATGTTTTACATTTGCAAAGACTTCCAATGATTTAATTAACTTCTTGCGGTGAGAAGTTTCAGTACAGAACTCTAACTCACAACTCAGTGAATATTGCCTTATGCAGCTCTATTAAAAGAGGGAGAAGCAGGAAATTGCTGTATATTGTTCAAGATTGCCAGTCATTTCAACCCAAAACAAAATTCGCTGCTTTAAAAATACGTGACTTTCTATGAATTGATATTACAGCTTTCCAGGGTCAGAGTTTCTGATAATAGTGAGAAAGAAGTTGGACTCTTCATAAAAGTACAATTGATAATTATGCACTTCAGATGGGAAGAACATTTCTGGGGGGGAATGTCTTTGAAGGTTTTGAAGAAAAGAAAACTGGAGTGTCAATCAATGCGGTTGTTTTGCATTTTTCAGGTTTGTGCAGAGTCCTTGCACACAAGGACTTCTGGGGATTGCCTTTAGCTCTTTAGAGATAAAAAAAATGCAATCTCACAAAATGAATGAATCTTTATGGTGACAGCTCAAAGCATTGCAACCTATGAATCATTTAGTAATGTATTTAGTACATTTTTGGATCCATAAATGGCAAAAAAAAAATAAAAAATCAGAAAGATTTGCTGCTGAAGCTCAAGGGTCATCTATGGTTTTATCTGAATGTTTATATCACAATAGCCCAGATCATGCAGATTGAATGATTAGTAATTAATTCAGTAATTTTCTCCACTAGGAATTTGAACCCAGGTATCTGAGCTCTTAATCTAGTATTTTAACTATTTGGGGCCAGCCTGCCAAGTTTGTTTCCTGTTAATCCTTAACGTGAACGTTGACTTCTGCAAAAGGGCATGGCACAAGCAGTCTCTTTTATAATCAGGAGAGGATCTTAATGAGCGTCAGCTGAGCGTAATCATCTCTTGTTCTTGACGCCAAGTAGCCCTTCGACGGCGTGCATCCTGGAACAACTTACAGGTGTTTTCTAGATCACTCACTCTTGTCTCCTCCCCACTGATCCAAGACTCAGATGCCATCTGGTGGCCAACCAGTCTCTCCTCGCCCTGCTTGGAGTCGGAATCCTGTCCAGGGTCCTCCACCTCCTCCAGGGCCGACTCATAAGACCCCTTGCTGTCGGAGTCTGGCGGCAGCTCCAACGGCTCCTGCCGGGCCACAACACAAACCTATCAACTGAAGTAGAGTAAAGTGAATTTGAAAGAAGAAACAGGACCTTTCACTTAAATAAAAAAAATGACCTTGCTTGTTGTGGTTTATGATGATTTTAATCCAACACTATATGCTTCCATTAATGTAATTCTGAAGCTTTGTAGGAAGAGACCAACTAATTTGGAACCATCTACAGACTTCTTCAGTGTGCCAAGATACAGGTTTAATGGCTTATGGCAATAGAACATAATTTAATGAATTGAAATGCATGCCACTCATAGTGGTATCTAGGCAAAAAATTGTTCTACTTCATTTCTATGGGAAAAGTTTAATAGTAGTATTCCTTCATTTGCTAGCCTAAGGATCAAAAAAGCATATTATAAAAAGAACTGAAAGTGTTCTTAAAGACCAGTAGTTTGGTCTTTGAAATTATCTACATTATAATATGGAATACATCACAACATTATCAAACCTTTAAAGAAAGTCAGCTTCTTTTAAAGATATATTTATAACACTACTTAGAGGTATTTGTTGCAGGAAACAGGGAAGACCTATTGTAGTAACATATCTTGCAATGATATCAACACCCTTTTAATCTTCTGTGAAGACAGTGGTTGTTGAGTTAAATCCACGTCATTGACACCAAGAGATAGTGTGTGACTTCTATAAATATGTATGGACACTGAACTGAGCGACACTGAATATCTCAAATCCATGCAAGGAAGAGTTCTGTGAGATATTATCTTATTTGAAAGACAGCCAATCTGATTGATTAGCCAAAATGTAATGTCTGTATATGGAAAATGTACGTTGATACTTCCACGCATCTAGAAACCACAAGGACTTGCTTAATGAAACAGTAGCATATCAACTAAAAATGTACAATTCGGAGGTGATATTCTGTCGGTTCACCCTGGTTTGGGTGAGTCAGGAGTGGCGGCGGCAGGAGGCTCCTCCCACCCACCCAGATGTCATCGCAGACACTCTGCACATGTGCAGAAGGTTCTGCACATGCACTCACTCCCGGTTCTGAACCAGTAGTGAAAATAATAGCATTTCATGCCTGATACAATTGCATTAAAAAAAAAAACAGCTGTTCCAGCATAAGCTATTGTTGATGTATTGAACTGGAATTCTTTCTGCAAAAGTGATCAGTTGAAGCAGTGGTGGGATTCAGCCGGTTCGCACCTATTCGGTTGTGAACCGGTTGTGAACTTTCTAAGCAGTTGGGAGAACCGGTTGTTGGAAGAAATCTTTTGTTTTTTTCCCACTTTACAGGGCTAATCCTGTAAGGAAGGCAGGAAGGAAACATTCTGGTGTTGTTTCTAGCCTAATCTTTAGTGCCCTGCTTACAGAAACTGCCTCTCTACGGTTAACCCTTGTTACATTGTAACAGCTAAGGCGAAGCGTCCATCGAAGTGAGTGATGCTGAGTTGGCCACACCCACCCAGTCACATGACCACCAAGCCATGCATACCCAGCTGGTCATTAGGGCAGAGAACCGGTTGTTAAATTTTTTGAATCTCACCACTGAGTTGGAAGGAATGTAAACCTGACTATGTATTGTTTGTTTGTTTGTTTAATTGGCTTTTAAGGCTGCCTATCTCATATGATGATTCTAGGTGGCTCACAATAATCCATACAAACATAGTTGAAAACAAAATAACTCATTCCCCCCCCCCCGCTATCATTTTCATAGCTAACTCCTCCCCCACCCCAAACTTACTCCAATAGTTTAAGGGAAGATTCAGAAGACTAAAAATAGGGATCATTTGGAACACATTATGTTTTTGCATACTGTATATACTCGAGTATAAGCCTAGTTTTTCAGCCCACTTTTTGGCCTGAAAAAAGCCGCCTCGGCTTATACTCGAGTCAGTGAAAAATTTGCCCGAAATGGAGGAGAAAAAGGGGCGGGGCCATGCCGCTGGGTGACACTCGTGAATGGCCCAGTGCCCCTGTGAGTTTCCCCTCCCTCTGTGTCAGTTTGCCGCGTAGCGCGCACCGCACCATCCCCCCTCCTCACGTTCTAATGTAATGCAGGGCTGTCTTACGATTCCCCTTCCTCCCCCTCCTGCCGCTCTGCAACGATGTCCCACCTCCTCCTTGTTATGGCAAGCAGCCACATAGCGATGTCCCACCTCCTCTGGTACAGTGATCCAATGATAGGAATCACTGTGCCGTGTGTCATAGGAGGTGGGACATCGCTCCCGCGGCTGCACGGGACATCATCATCACAGCGGGACATCAGCATCATGAGGTGAGTGAAGTATTTCATTGAATACACCGCTAGTTTACTGTTTTTCTTTGAAATAAATATTCAAAAACATTATTGGTATCTATTTTTATTTTTGAAATTTACCGGTAGCTGCTGCATTTCCCACCCTAGGCTTATACTCGAGTCAATAACTTTTCCAGTTTTTTGTGGTAAAATTAGGTGCCTCGGCTTATATTCGGGTCGGCCTATACTCGAGTATATACGGTAATTGTATGTTTAATTGTATGTTTCAGGTATTGTTTTTTTAAAAAAAATTCTATTGTTACTGAAATTAAAAAAAGATCCACATCCTTTTTGTGACAGCAGAATACAACAAACAGTAATAACTACCAAATCTAAAGAAAAAAAAAAACATTATGGGAAAACTTTTCTTTCCTTCCCTTTGATTTGTTCTCCCCAACTACTGACCATGCCGTAGTTCAAATATTTACATTTTGAACATTGAAGATATTTTCCAGAGATAAATCACCTGGCTTGCTTGTATTTCATCTGTTAGGGCCTGGAAAATTGGCTCTTACACAATACATGGCTGAATGTAGAATTGCGGGCCGCAGATTATGCAGGTCGACTGTAATTTATATATTTTGTTTTTCAAATTCCGGATATCATTACCTTGCTTAAATTGACATCTCTGAGGTGCTAGATCAAGGATTCTCAGATTTGATCCTTATACCAGTTGAGAAGGCATATAATGACAGGAAATGTGGTACAGTGAAAACATATACAAATTGTCATTGACAGAATCATAATATGATTGCATGAGAGAAACAGTTATTTAACAACAACAAAACACTAATTTGTTGGTCATTATATACATCAGCTTCATTGTCATGATCTAAATGGTATCTTTTAATAATTTCTGACCCCTCCAACACACCTCCAGCTATTTCTTTTTGCAAATCTTCTCTAATTACCAGTACATAAAGAATAATATATTCTTTAAGTTGAAATCTCCAAGAAAGGAATAACTTCCGACTTAAGGATTAATTTTTAGTTCTAAAAAGAAAAAAAAATATTTCGAAAGCCAGATTTAGTGGCATAGCAAAGCATTATTGAAAATGTCACCTATTCCTTGTTTAATCCCCATTTTACAGAAGATAACAATACATTTTAACATAAGTCAATGCAACACAATACAATAGCAGAGTTGGAAGGGACCTTGGAGGTCTTCTAGTCCAACCCCCTGCCGAGGCAGAAACCCTATACCGTTTCAGACAAATAGTATCCAACATCTTCTTAAAGACTTACAGTGTTGGGGCATTCACAACTATGTACTTGGACCGTTTTAAAATTTACAGTTTATTTGCTCCCCATATTCAAATAAATACCAAGAAACTTGTAATACTAAGAGGTATTAGTTTTCATTGATATGAAGTGTATTCCTAATATTGAATGTATCATGTATCATAGAAACACCAGGCAATAAAAAGGAAATCTATAGCAACACACATGTGCAAAGATCTCATAAATATGAACATCCCAGAGATCTTCTGGCAAATATTTTATAGATGGGTATTTTGAATGAATATGTGTTGCTGACTTTTTAACCCTCATAATCATGAATAGTGAACACCCAAAACTTTTTTTTCAGGAGCACAACTTATCTGTCTGTAATTTTTTCCCCCTTTGTCCAGATGGACTTTCTACTTCGTGTACTGTACTATATACTGCTATAGAAAAAGAGAGGGACATTTCAAAATGGTTATGTACAGTAGATCTTCTTAATTTGAGACTTTCATATGTGCATCTCATGAGTTGTAGACAAGAAATTGATGAAAAATGATACAGAGAACGCGATTATACCTAACTATGGTGTATAGCATTTCCCTTTTGGCTTACACTGTTACCTTGGTGCTCATCATTAATTGGTTCCAGGAGGCGCTGGATGAGTCCCAAACAAATCTTTCCCATAAGGTATAATGTAGTGAGTCACAAGGCAGACAATATCTGTGGCACGACAAAACGGCGCTCGTCAAAATAGCGGTGATAAAACCGCGTCGCTAAAGCCACGACATCATCACCACGCGTCATCACCGCCGCGACAACAGCGCGGCGACGAAAGGGTGCTTTAAAACAGCGCGGCGGCAGAAAGCCGATTTAAATTAAGGTAAGGGTTAGGATTAGGTTTAGGGGTTAGGTTTAGGGTTAGGTTTAGGGTTAGGTTTAGGGTTAGGTTTAGGGTTAGGTTTAGCGTTAGGTTTAGCGTTAGGTTTAGCGTTAGGTTTAGGGTGCTGAGTGCTTCGGAAGGCGCGGATTTGCCCTCCACGATTATGTCATCGCGGTAGGGTCGCGTTTTTCCTTAGCGCTTCAAACGGCATGGATTTGCCCTCCGCACTTATGTCAGCGCGGATAAGGGCTTCGCGGTTTTGTGGTGGAACCAACAATATCAACAAGTTCTAGCTTATCCATCGATTATCAAACAAACAATGAGTACTGGGACAAAATTTTCACATCAAAATGGATTGAGTTTCAAAGCAGTTGAGTAGCAAGGTACCACTGTAGTTGTAATGTATTTAATATGCATTATCCTATTTTGCCATGGTGAGTTCTGGCCGATATGCCCCGGTACGGGTGTACCAGTACCTGCTGGGAGCAGCAGGCACCGTTCTGGTATGGTGCTTCAGAGGGCCCACTCACTTGTGTTCCTTACCTGCATTTCACCAACCGGGCCATTTGCGCACGCACACCCAGCGTACGGCACCTGTGCGAGGCTCTGCCAGGCAGCTACAGCATCATGGGAGTTGGATGTGCATGAGTGCATAGCACACGCCCATGTGTTGGACGCCTGGCCCCGTTGCAGAATACCGGTTACAACAGGATCTGGAACATGTATGTATGTATGTATCAGGGATGGGTTTCAGGCGGTTCGCAGCGGTCCCCGCGAACCGGTTGGTTGGCGAACCCAGAAGTAAGTAACTTCCAGGAACGCCGAAGGGTCCACCCGCCCGCCCGCGTTTCTTACCCGGTTTTGATGAGTTCTGCGCTTCCACGCATGCGCAGGACGCATACAGCGCCTGCGTGATCCTCCAGGAGCAGCTGGAACATCGCACAGATGCTAATACGCACGCGTGCACTGCGCGAGTGCACAAGGACGCCGCTGGCCCCCGTTCCAACCAAACCGGTTGGAACGGGGTGAGAAACCCACCCCTGGTGTGTGTGTGTGTGTGTGTGTGTGTGTGTGTGTGTGTGTTCTCATTTTATCCCTCCTGAGATAAATACAAAGCCTCCAAGGTGAGATCCATTGGTGTTGCAAATGATGTGCAGCGTGACGGCGCTGCAAATAACGTGATTCACACACTAGTATTGGATATTACAGTAGGACACCTGCAAATTGTGTCATTGCATCATCTGTGTCAGATATCAGCTGTGACGTCATAATCATGATGTCACGAAAGCAGTGCTGTCAAACTAATAGAATCGCAGTTTGTAACGGAAGCCTATGCTTTCCATACAAATAATATAATTTGCATCAATCAGTCTCCTTCCTTTTTCTACATTTCCCCCATCTTAACCTATCTCAGCCAATGTTTATTGAACTCCATGAGTTGTCAAGGCACTATTTGTAAGCGGAATTTAACCGTATGTGAGCTGTACAAATGTAATAATATTACCCAACTCTTGTTTAATTTTGAAAGCTCCATTCTTGACACTGCAGCTCATAACGGATAGTTCAGGCTGAATTATCCATTATTGCTCCCAAAGCCTACAATTAAACTATCGATCAAAGCTGGCAGAGGGAAAGAAAAGGCATCGAGCAGGCCTGGGTGCTGAGACACCAGTGATTATGTCAGACACATAGCCTTCAGCTAATCCTCTCAGTTACAACTGCATTGGGTGGAATCCTGATTATGTATTGCGCTTAAGCAGCATTAATAGGATGGGTCTCATGAAATTTTCGCGGCTTCCCTTTTTGCCCGGAATATTGGGAGCTTAACGGGTTCAGTTCCACAGGGAATCAGCATTGGCGCGTCGACTTCTTCAGACACAGCAAAATGCATCTTTTTCTGGGGAATTCCACAATAAAATGACTGTTATTTATCATTACAAACCTCTTTATCATTTAGTCAATAAAAGGCCTCTCTCCCTCACTTTTTTTTTCCTGTGGTGTGCTCAGAGTCAGAAATCTGTATTAGTCTCCACTGGCCTCAAGGCAGGAGATGTCAAAAGCTAAATCATGATCTGCCCTGGCTTTCTGGCTAAATTGTGTATGAAGGCCTCAGGCAAAAAGGTGCACATGCTCATTATTTGAAACAGAATGATTTCACCCCAACCCCCCCTCCTTCCTTTTTCTTTCCTTTTTTCTCCTTTTTTTTAAAAAAGATATTGAGACATATATGGTAACAAGAATACAGTATATGTGCTTCTCCAAAGTATCAACCTTAGGAAGAAATAAAAAGCAAAACAATAGCACAACTCTCTGTATTTTTCAAATAGCAATAGCAATAGCAGTAGACTTATATACCGCTTCATAGGCCTTTCAGGCCTCTCTAAGCGGTTTACAGAGTCAGCATATCGCCCCCAACAACAATCCGGGTCCTCATTTTACCCACCTCGGAAGGATGGAAGGCTGAGTCAACCCTGAGCCGGTGAGATTTGAACCGCTGACCTGCTGATCTAGCAGTAGCCTGCAGTGCTGCATTTAACCACTGCGCCACCTTGGCTCTTAGACTTATATACCGCTGGCCAAAGAGGAAAGAGAATATCAGGAAATGGTCTCCTTTAATCTTTCCAGGAACTCAGAGTGCATATACTTGGAATATCTAGGGGGAAATGCAGTGAACGTATCATTTACACCTATGGTGAAAAATCAGCGCACCCCATAAAGTTGGGGTTGCGGTTTTCCTGCAGCTATTTTATTCCCATTGCTGGGGAGAGCTCCAACACCAAAGTTGCAAGTGTTGTTAGAGGTTAAGCACAGTTTTCCCTGTAGCTGAGCATTCGCACATTCCTTGCTCGTTTGTTCTGCAAAATGACTATTGTTTATTTGTCACAGGCATATGATGGGAGAGCATCGGTTGCATCAGTGATGATGGAATTCAGCCCATCGTTTCTCCCTCTATCCAATATATTTACTTCCCTAGGATAATTCTTTGCATTTTATTTTCTTTGTTTTGCTTTTTCATTTGTTTTTTTTTTAACTTTTCAGTTTTAGCTCTAAACTGCCTATGGACAATGGTAGAAAATATAGTGATTTTAAGGTCAATTTTTTTTTTCATGTCAGTGTGATCACTTAGATTCTTGCCATAGAGTTGACTTCCCTTCTCTTCCCTTCCAGAGGTGGGTTCCTACCAGTTCGCACCTATTCGGTAGAACCGGTTCATCAAATCTACCAAACCGGTTAGAAGAGGTTCCACCAGTGGACCTGGAAAGCAGGCCACACCTACAGAAGAGGTTCCAAACTTTTTTGAAACCCACCACTGGTCCTTGGATATGATTATTCTACACTATCATGCTCCTATTTATAAAACTCAGTGCCTCTGTGAAAGGTAAGGATGACTACTGCGTTTGTGGTGCAATCAGAACATTGCGTGTGTTGAAGTTGTTTTAACGCAAACCAAAGATGCCTTTTAAAAAACAAGTTTACAACATATTCTTATGCATGCCAGTGCTGTGTGTGAGGGAATTTAAGGTGGTTCTGACAAGTGTCGTCGGCATCTTCATATCCAGTCACATGGGTGGCAAGCCACTCCCATCCGGTCACATGGGTGGCAAGCCACTCCCATCCGGTCACATGGGTGGCAAGCCACTCCCACAAAGGAGGCCACACCCACAGAGTAGGTTCGAACAATTTTTGAAACCCACCACTGTCACTATATTACCCCATATATTTTTGTAAATATTTGTCTGACTCAAATGAAGGAACAGTGGAAAGGGTTATCAGAATCTGTCTGAAGAGATAAAATATGGGTCTTTTTCATGACAGCTTTATGAAACCTGTCCATCATTGGCAAAAAGTGCTGTAGGAATAGTGGCGAATGGAGAAATAAACAAAAGTGAAACAAACAAACAAACAAACCTCAAATCTTTCCTTGTGTATTAATATTCCACTGTTTTAAAAATATGAATGTAGAGACATACTTTTCATTCAAATTTTACGTGCTTATTTCCTCATACACATTTCTTTTTAAGTAAAATGAAAGTTACATGCAATAACCCATACCACTTTCCTGTACTTCACATTTTGTTCAACTTCACCTAGACCTCATTCCTTTAAATTTTAGAAGGGAAAAGCAGAAGGGAAACCAATTTCAACTCAGTTTTTGATATTTTTTTTAATGAAACTGACAATTAATACATTTTGTTTACACAGATATTTGGGATATTATTCCATTCCTAAATTTGGATTGAATATATCTAGTCTTGGAATTTTCAAATTGACGTAGCTTCTTTCTTTACTCCTTCCTTTACTCTTTCTATAAGAGCCGAGGTGGCGCAGTGGTTAGGGTGCGGTACTGCAGGCCACTTCAGCTGACTGTTATCTGCAGTTCAGCGGTTCTAATCTCACCGGCTCAAGGTTGACTCAGCCTTCCATTCTTCTGAGGGGGGTGAAATAAGGACCCGGACTGTGGGGGCGATATGCTGACTCTGTAAACCGCTTAGAGAGGGCTGAAAGCCCTATGAAGCGGTAGATAAGTCTAACTGCTATTGCTATTGCTATTTCTCTACATTAAAAAATTTAGCTAGGCCCGTTACGTCAGGTTACATATATTTACTATTCATAAAAGACTTCAGGACAGTGGTGCAATTCAGCCGATTCTATCCGGTTCAGGCGAACTGGTAGGGGTAATGGTGAGAGGCTCCTCCCACCTGCCCGGATGTCATCATGTCTCGTTTTTGATGCTCTGTGCATGTGTTGAAGGTCCTGCGCATGTGCGGGGATGATGCATGCACTCACATTTGCGAACTGCTAGTGAAGGGAAGTGAATTTCACCCCTGCTTCAGGAACTATGATATTTAGGCTTGTATAACAAGTTTTGGGCACAACATGTGAGGTTTTAATTAGTGTTAGAGGAATGAATGAATGAATGAATGAATGAAACGTCTGATGAGAAATGAATTGCAGCATGACATTAGCTACAATTATGAATGTAAGGAGGGTAAGCTATGCAGTTTTATACCAAGGTCTGTTCTTACAGCTTTTATTACTATTGCTGTGCTGCTGATATAAATGCTCAAGCGGATGCCATGTTTTTGTACTGTATGCAGAAAGTATGTATATAAATCTTCAACGGTAACAAAATAGAGTTTATCTGGGATATAATTAAATTCATGACACCAGTTTTAATACCATCGGGTACCTCACAATAAGATATATCCAGAGAATGAAGAATACTGTACCAAGATGCTATCTTAAGCGATCTTATTACAAACCATTTCAGCTTAAGGTTACTATCCATTTAATTTTTTGTATGTATAATATAATGTAACATTTCTTTTTCAAAGACAGACATCAATTCCACAGTAAAAGGATTACTATATATGCTTTAGGAAAGATGCAGTTGCATAGAAAACATTTCTTCGATATTGCTTCTCATATGCTATTGTATTACTTCCTTGTTGTTAAATATTGGGATACAAGAGTAGATCTTTGCTTTTTTAAAAGCATACTAAATTTTATAAACAAAAGATTGGACTTTGCTTAAAAATACTGTCCTTTTTTCATTTCATTCTCTCTCCTTTCTGCTAATTCTTAACTTCCCCTGATATCCCCCCCATTCCCCCCTTTCACAAAAATCCCACAAAGCTCTCTATCCAGATATCAGGGTAGAGTTGACCGAGAGATGTTTGTTCAATATTGAATTTTAGAGAAAGCTACCAATTTCTTTCTGAATAGTACCATGTTTTTCTGAAAATAAGACAGAGTCTTATTTTCTTTTGATCCCTGAAATAAGTGCTTGGCCTTATTTTTGGGGAGTTATAGTTATAGTTTATTAATCTTGTATGCCGCCCACTCCCAAAGGACTCCGGGCGGCTTACAATACAAAGGGGAAGGGAATAAATAAGACAAACAACAGGTTAAAATACACACAACATTCATAGTTATCGTGGGGCTGGATACTTCAACAGCCCCCCCCGCCTGCCGGAGTAGCCAGGACTTAGTGGCTTTACGGAAGGCCTGGAGGGTCATAAGGGTCCGGATCTCCACGGGGAGCTTGTTCCAGAGGGCCGGAGCTGCAACAGAGAAGGCTCTCCCCTCGGGGGTCACCAGCCGACATTGGCTGGCAGATGGAAT
The DNA here is from genome assembly GCF_009769535.1 of Thamnophis elegans. NCBI lineage: Eukaryota > Metazoa > Chordata > Lepidosauria > Squamata > Natricidae > Thamnophis > Thamnophis elegans. The sequence goes on from NC_045548.1 coordinate 6,990,149, forward strand.
CCGGAGAAGGCCTAGTCTGTGCGATCGAATCGGTCTTTGGGAGGTAATTGACAGGAGGCGGTCTCTCAGGTACCCAGGTCCGATGCCATGAAGGGTCTTCTTATTTTTGAGGTGCAGAAAGTGGTGAACATGGTCACCTCATGGCTGCTACTGTGTTGCAATATTTTCAGGGTGGGCTTATTTTCAGGGGAGGGTTTATTTTAGTGCATGTGCTCAAAAGCCCAATTGGGCTTATTAACTGGGGAGGCCTTATTTTCATGGAAACAGGGTAGAATCCTGACATACTTTGACTATTTATAGTAAAGAGGTGTAGAGAGGAATCAGTAGTATGAATTAGTATAATTGCAATGGAATTTCTAACTGTATTGGCTTATTCCACATATAAATCATAATTGCATTCTTGGTATTCTCTTCAGACAGTATATATCATATCATTATATGCTGTATGAAGTGATTCACCTTTAAATATAAGCTGAGCAGTTGCTATTTGAATTGTAGACCTGATGCATTGATATAAGGATTACCTGTACTTTTGGTATAGGTAGTCCTCAACTTATGACCACAATTGAGTCCCAAATTTCTGTTATTCGGTGAGACATTTGCTAAGTGAGTTTTGTCCCTATTTTACGCCTTTCTTGCTTCAGTTGTGAAGCAACTGAAGCAACTGAACCGGGGGTGTGTGGCTTCAGTTGTTAAGTAAATCACTGTACTTGTTAAGTCAGTAACATGGTTGTTAAGTGAATCTGGCTTCCCGATTGACTTTGCTTGTCAGAAGGTCACAAAAGGTGACCCCAGGACACTACAATGAACATAAATATGAACCAGTTGCCAAGCGTCTGAATTTTGATCACATGATCACGAGGAGGCTGCAAAGATCGTAACTGTGAAAAATGGTCATAAGTCCCTTTTTAGTGCTGTTGTATGTCAGCATTCCAAGTATCATGTAGAATTGAATCAGAGTCCAAGGGAAAATGATCCTTAAAGTTCCAATTTAAGAAAGCAGACATCTTAGCACATCTGTGTTAATCCCAATTCTCGAAATTACATCAGAATCCCACCCAGTTAAAAGTTCACGATCTTGTCCCCACACCCACAAATCCATCACATGGTCCAATCTTCTTCTTCCACGCTGGCATCCACACCCAGCTGCTTCAGGTCAGGTGTAAAAGTGTGGAGACAAAGGATGACCTTGGCTTCTAGTAAAGAATGACAACAATACATTCCACAATCCTACTCCTGTCTATTCCCCCCTCCCATCGACTATACTAATGAAACAGCACAATGAAATAAGAGAAAGGGTGGCAGGCCAAAATTCTAAAAGGAATATCATTGCAGGCCTGACATTGTAATTTTGAACGGTCAATAAATGAACTGTTGTAAGTCGAGGTCTACCTGTAGCAAAGCATCTGCAGAGTATCGCAGCTTTTGCAACATTTCTGATTCGCAGATATAAAACATAGAGCAGGGTTTTTGGTTTCCTTTTTCCTTCCCTCCCCACAATGGACCTTGAGTTCGGTCTCTTAGGTGATGAGCAGGGTAGAAGGATGATAGGTTGATTACCCGGCTGTTGTGTTTATTGGGCTGTGCTGATGCATCTTTCACAGTTTTTACTATCCTAGTTCTGCGTTGCTGGGGAGAACAAGCAAGGCCCATAAAGATGACATGTTTGCCATCCTGCTCCCTGATGGGACTTCAATGTATTACCTGGATCTAATTATCTCATCTTCAGCTGACAGAGAGGCTACCATGCGACATTATCCAGCATTGGGGGGGGCTCAGCAAAGCTTCCAATGGGCTGTCTAATATAATGATATATTTTTGAACCTCTTGCTCATTGGATGAACAAGCAGAGGTAAATCATGTATTGACCTTCAAGCATTTATAAACTGTGGAACATCACATTCTCATCAGAGCCATAGGGGCAGTAAACTATAGTTCCTCTGCTGTGAAACATGGTTTTAGTTATGCACTGTCTTACTAGGGTTTGTGCCTAAACAGCTATATCATTTGTGGCACTTGTCGCCTTTTTTATTGAAAGGCAAAACAAAGAGTTGAGGACAAAAATCATTACTACTTTAGCAATTTTTCACCAAATGCTTTTGTTTCATACTTGACATACAGATGGGACACGATTCCATAGTATGAATGATGTATGGTACTCTGACAAATTTAATTTCCTTTATAAAGCAAGGATAAGAAGAATATACCAATGTGGAGGAACAGATTGCAAGGGGGTGCTTTAATATTAGAAGAATGAATAGAATGATAGATAGATAGATAGATAGATAGATAGATAGATAGATAGAAAGATAGATAGATAGATAGATAGATAGATAGATAGATAGATAGATAGGGAGGGAGGGAGGGAGGGAGGGAGGGAGGGGGAGAAAGAGAGAGAGAGATGCAAGGTTTAATTGGCTTATTTAGCTGGTCGGTTAAAATTTAGCTGTGTATGTTGTGCCCAAGTTTATTTAATTTTTACTGAAAATTAATAGCACACAAACGTGCTATTTTTCTAATCTATATTAACAAAGAAATGAAAGAAGAAAGAATGATGAATGGATGCACATTTCTTCTACAATGTACTTTTGTTTAATTGATGAATCATTTGTTTTATATGTATTTTAATATTTCAAAAGTAGAAATAAATATCGAGATTGTAATATTAAATATCAACTTGAATAATTTGATAGTTATAAGTCAAATATGAATCAGTGAAAATTATTTATTGGCTAGCAGCATTGATTTGCTTGGTGTTTTTAAGTGGGATTTAAGAAATTAAAAAAAAACATGTCTTATGATAGGGGTTAAAAATATTTGAGGACTTTGTCTTGGCAGATATTGATTAAGGTACTTAAAGAAAATATTGGAAACAGTAGATGTGTCTTAAATTAATACCTTTTTATGACCGTGATAGTTATAAACCTTGGCTGAAAAGGAAATTAATTTAAGATGAATAGTAACCTATGTCATATATATAAAGAGTGTCCTAAGTAACAAATTAATTGATTGACATTTGGTAAGTGATAATTTAAAAAATGGTAAGTTTGTAAGCACATATACGTACAGGCATATTCACCAGAAACCCATTACTGGAAATACAGTAATGTCTTTAACCATTTATTTCAACCCAACCAACCCGACAGGGTTTTTATGAAAATAAAGAGGATGTTTGTGAAAACTATGAGCTCCCAGAAAAACAAATTATAATTTGAAATCACAATATTTGCAACTCTTCCCCGCAAAAAACACGTGATTTAGAAATTTTATTTCTGTGTGTTTGTCTATGTGTGTTATTACACACAAAGTGGGAAGGAAAGAAGAGAGAATGAAATATTTTTTTCTACAGGATGCTTCTAATACTTTAATTTCAACATTGTATGATATAGTGTAGCATTTTAATGAATTAAGATGATATTGTACATAATGTATATTTTTCATTTTTTAAAAAAAATAAATTTATTAGAATATATACAACACAAGTAATCTCTTTTGGTTATAAATAGATGATATTGGTGATCTAACCACTGCCCCCTTAGTGTTATTTTGTTCTATTTTACCCTCTCACCATGGTACAAAGAAATCCAGTCATTTTCTATGGGACACAGGTGACTGAACTTATAAAAATCACTACAGGACAAGATGTATTGAGGCTTGGCATAGAATGACAAATTCTGGCAAGGTTCACTAAGAAGAGACATATTGATTTTTAAATGATTAATAAGGAGAATATAATTGTATTTCATTAAGATGGATGGGATTTCATTTAGTCCGTCTTTCGTCCTTTTTCCACTTCAGATGCAAAAGGAAATCAAGTTATCATCAGCCGAGCTTCATGATAGCCTTCCATGGCAACAAGGTCATTGATTGAATAAGGAAGTTTCCAAGAAGCTAGCTTCTCTCTTTTGAATAGAAAGGACTGTAAATGTGACAAAGATAATGGGAACTCTTAGACACTTTGGAGAATCTCTGGGAAAAACGGAAAGTTTTGCAATAATTTCGTAAAATCAAGTTGCAGATGATCCCTTATTGTAATCAAATTTGTGGAACGTGGATCTCTTGGGATTTCTTTGCTGTGATACCCCATAGCCTATCCTATTTCTTGTCAAACCTCTCAAATCCTTCTAAGGTATTTTGAAGTCCATCCAGGACAGAGGTGGGTTCCTACCAGTTCGCACCTATTCGGTAGAACTGGTTCGTCAAATCTACCGAACTGGTTAGAAGAGGTTCCACCAGTGGACCCGGAAAGCAGGCCACACCTACAGAAGAGGTTCCAAACTCTTTTGAAACCCACCACTGGTCCTTGGATATGATTATTCTACACTATCATGCTCCTATTTATAAAACTCAGTGCCTCTGTGAAAGGTAAGGATGACTACTGTGCTTGTGGTGCAATCAGAACATTGCGTGTGTTGAAGTTGTTTTTAACGCAAACCAAAACAAGTTTACATCCTATTCTTATGCATGCCAGTGCTGTGTGTGAGGTAATTTAAGGTGGTTCTGACAAGTGGCGTCGGCATCTTCATATCCGGTCACATGGGTGGCAAGCCACTCCCATCCGGTCACATGGGCGGCAAGCCACTCCCACAAAGGAGGCCACACCCACAGAGTAGGTTCGAACAATTTTTGAAACCCACCACTGATCCAGGATATTTTGAACTTTTAAGTTTTCCTCATCTGAATATTGATCCATTTTTCCAAAAGAAAAGAGATGTAAAGAAAAAGGTAAAGAAAGAATCTGATAATCTCTGCCACTCTAGCCTGTCGAAAAGAGGAGGTTTCTTGGAGAATATATCTATATTTAAGCATAAGTTCTTTTGTAGTTTTCAAAGAAAAGGGGTTCTTGCCTTTTTCTTTCCTTTTCCTTCTTTTGCCAAAATATTTTCCAAACACACCTGCAAAGCACTGTTCGTGCCCTTGAGTTTTTATCAGGTTTTATAAACAAGCTCCAAACCCTTCTTTTGCAAAGTCAGATCTCTTGGGATTTCTTGTAAGTTTCCACTGATTTAAAAATCCTTCTGCACTTTCATATTCAACCTGTGGAATGACTGAGGAGTTAATACGGGGAGTTTGCAACTTACAACAGTTTGTTTAGTGACGGTTCGAAGTTACAACGGCACTGAAAAAAAGCGACATGACCATTTTTCACACTTTACGACCATTGCAGCATCCCCATGGTCATATGATTTTGACATTCAAATGCTTGACAACTGGTTCATACTTACGACGGTTGCCGTGCCCCCAGGGTCATGTGATCCCCTTTTGTGACCTCCTGACAAGCAAAGCCAATGGGAAGCCAGGTTCACTTAACAACTGTGTAACTAATCTAACAACTGCAGTGATTCACTTAACAAATGCGACAAGAAAAGTTGTAAAACGGGGCAAAACTCACTTAACCAGATTTCTCACTTAGCAACACAAATTTTGGGCTCAATTGTGGTTGTAAGTCAAGGACTACCCATATTTTCTACTGGATTATTATTGTAATAAAATAATATAAAATGATTTCCGATGGCATATAGAACCTCTCCCCACTTAAATGCCCCATCCCGCATTGCCTATATTGTTTTAAAGCAGACTCCATTGAGGTCCAGATTATTTCAAATCCTTACTGTAGATTAAGGAGAGGATTTTTTTTAAAAGAAAGAATAGGAATAGCAATAGCAGTTAGACTTATATACCGCTTCATAGGGCTTTCAGCCCTCTCTAAGCGGTTTACAGAGTCAGCATATCGCCCCCACAGTCTGGGTCCTCATTTCACCCACCTCGGAAGGATGGAAGGCTGAGTCAACCCTGAGCCGGTGAGATTAGAACCGCTGAACTGCAGATAACAGTCAGCTGAAGTGGCCTGCAGTACTGCACCCTAACCACTGCGCAACCTTCTGAATAGCAGTGTAGGAGAGGATCAGGCTGAGCCTGAGGAAGGGGGTAAGAAGTCTGTTGACTCTTATCTACCAACAATTTGACCATTAGTAATTCCGATTCTTGTACAAAGTGCTGGCATGCATTAAACATGTATTCATTTGACTCGCCTTGGCTCCCGATTTCTTCCTTTTGACAGGCAGTGTTAACTTTTTATTTTATTAAAGAGTTTTAATACATTTTGCAAATATTTCCCCTTCCCCTTCCCTCCCTCCACCCCAACCCTACCCCCCTTCCAACCCTCCCTCCCCTCAACTTCCCAGGGCAAAATACAGGGTATAAACATTTAACAATCATACACTAACATAGGCTAGTAAGTAAGTAAAATCTTTATTACGGTCAAAGACCAGCAATACACATTAGTTTTTACACTATATTAAAAAATACGAACATTGCAATATAATTAAAAAGTATTGACATTAAAAGTGGATAATAACATAATGGTCCAAAGATTGTTAGAGGTATGTCCAGATAATTGGTACAAGATGGTACTATACTTCTTTAGCCAATTTTTTTCTTATGGGCATTGCAGCAGCACAGAACTTTGCCACTGCAGACGTGGTAACCGGGTTAGTGTCCTGGAGGAGGAAGCCTAGATAAAAATGGTCTGCCCTCCCTGGCAATCTCTCTAATAAGGGGAGAATATGTGCAGACCTACAAGCTCTGTATAGCTCGCATAGGCTAACTAACTTTAGCATCCTACCTCCTCTTGTACTTTAACTCCCCCTTTATTAAGCTAGCCTTAAGTAAATTATAACATTCCTTGTTCATTCATTCATAAGCTAACTGAAATTTCTTAGTCCAATATTTGTTTTGAATAATAGTCAATCCATCTTCTCCATTCCAACTTGTATTTCTCATCTGAATGGTCCTTCAAGTATGCTGAGATTTTGGCCATCTCTGCTAAGTTTATTACTTTTAACGTCCATTCTTGAATAGTAGGCAATTCTTCCTTCTTCCAGTACTGCGCCACCAACAATCTTGCTGCCGTTATTAAATTCAGAATCAAATTAGTCTCTATAACTGTGCAGTCTGTGATTATACCTAACAAGAACAACTGAGGGGTGAACTTTATCCTCTTTTAAGAATGTTTTGAATAATCCACCATATTTTTATCCAAAATGCTTTAACTTTTTTACAAGTCCACCATACATGATAATACGTAGCGTCAACACAATCAACAGGCAGTGTTAACTTGTACAGCATCCATCCCTTCTCTCTAAATAAACTTTCAGTGCCATTTCCATTACCCTCCACATAAAGATGATGAGGAAAGCTTCTTCCATCAGTAGATGTTCCCCATATACTTAAGAAACCTAGAAAATCAAATATTATTTTTTTACTACTGCAATGTGCTCTACATGGGGCAGCCTTTGAAGAGTATTCGGAGACTACAACTCGTCCAGAATGCAGCCGCACAAGCGATTGTGGGTGCACCTCGGTACACCCACGTTACACCTATCCTCCGCGAGCTGCACTGGCTACCGATCGGTCTCCGGATATGCTTCAAAGTGCTAGTCATAACTTATAAAGCCCTTCATGGTATTGGACCTGGGTACTTGAGAGACCGCCTGCTGCCAATTACCTCCCACAGACCCGTTAGATCGCACAGGGTCGACCTCCTCCGGGTTCCGTCTACCAGCCAATGCCATCTGGCTACCACCCAGGGGAGGGCCCTCTCTGTAGCAGCTCCGGCCCTTTGGAATGAACTCCCCGCGGAGATTCGGACCCTCACCTCTCTCCAGGCCTTCCGGAAAGCCGTCAAAACCTGGCTGTGCCGGCAGGCCTGGGGTTGATGAGTTCCCCTCCCCTCTCGACTTGTATGGCTGTATGACTCTTGTGTATTTTAATTACATGTATTGTGTTTGTGTCCCCTTTTCCCCTTCTGAGTTGTTCGCCGCCCTGAGTCCCTCCCGGAGAAGGGCGGCATACAAATAAACTAAATCTGAATCTGAATCTATTTTTCAAGCATGTATAAAGATAACAGATATAAGGATAAACATGATTATGAATACATGAAATGGATATGAATAAGTGGGGACGTTAGGACAGGGATGGTAGGCACTTATGCACACCCCTTACACACTTCTTAGGAATGGGACCTTTAACCTTAGACTCTCTACTGTGGTCAACAGTAGACAGTCTAAGGTTAAAGTTGTGGGGGTTTGGGGAAGAAACCACAAGAGTCAGATAGTGTATTCTAAACATTGACCACTGTTGCTGAAGTCGCATTTTCTGCAATCAAGTTTGGAGTGGTTTACCTTGAGTTTGTATCTAATGTGTGCTTGTGTATTGTTGTGGATGAAGCTGAAGTAGTCATTGACAGGTAGGACATTGTAGCAGATAATTTTATGTACTACGTTTAGGTCAGACTAAAGGCGACATAGTTCTAAGTTGTCTAAGCCCAAAATTTCAAGCCTGGTGGCATAAGGTATTCTGTTGCGAGCAGAGTTATAGATCAATAAGAGGTTGAAAAAAAAAATTCAGCCCTACATAGCAAGCAATGAGTTTATTTTCCCTCTGTCAGAACCTCTCCATTAGATAATTAGGAAAGAAGACCACGAGACTCCATGTGTAGAAATCAAGTGTACTTTTACTAATTATAAATGATTAAAGGCATAGCGAAGCGAAGTCTGATTATTTAGGCACGAAAGCGATTGATATATAGAATAGCCCATTCCCCACCCCTTGGCATCACAGCTACAGTCCAATCATAATTCTCCCAAGTGTCAGGTGTGAGATAACTTCAAAAGGCATCATGAAGATGGAATGTCGGTGCTGTTAGTCCTGGCGGGAATCTCCTACGCATGCGTAGTCAGACAGGCAGCTGAACTCCAGAACCTTCCTCCAGCACAATGAGTAACCCCTCCCAAATATCATGCCCTCCCTCCCCGTTTCATGGCAGTCGAAGCAACAGCAAAGCAGAGGCTGACACCCTCTCTCATGACTGAAAACTCAAGAAATCATAAAAGTTACTCTAATGAATTTATGTAAGATCTCACACCTGATTACTAAAGTTTTGTGTAAAGATCTTGTGTAATGTTGCTAAAAGTATAATAAATCTCACAAGAACATATAAATTATAAGGTGGTGAACATTACGGCTCTAGGTACACTGAGAGCCTAAAAAATATTTATTTTATCTAGAACTAGCCACTTATTTGGCTGTTATTGCAACCTGTAGTTATGGTTAGAGGCTTGAGAAAAGCACCTACTGCAAAATTGATGAATTATGTTATATTTCAGTGGGATGTTAAGTACAATAGGAATGATAGCTTGGCAACCAGGCACTTCGACGCTATATTAATGTTTGGATTTGTTGTTGAAATGTTGAAATGGTAAGACTGACATACAGGAAACATGAATGAGGCGGCATTAGTAATTTATTTTGTTTCCTTTTTATCTGCTGAAGGGGCAAAGAGAGTTTTCTGCTGTTGTTGAGTACAATGGCTGGTAAAGAACTGAATGTGTGAATGAATGAATGAATGAATGAATGAATGAATGAATGAATGAATGAATGAATGAATGAATGATTTTGCTGGTTCCAGCTGGTCAGCTGGAGGGAGACAATTGATTCGATCATGAATTCTCAGTGTGCCCTTAGCGTTTGACACTGGAAGGAATCAATATGATGAGCAACTTTGATTCAAAATATTTTAAAGGGATTGGGGAATGGAAAATACATCTTGTGGAAATGTCTTAAATGTTTATTTTCTCAATTACCCAGGGGTGGGTTTCAACTGGTTCGCGGTAGTCCCCGCAGACCGGTTGGTCGGTGAACCTGGAAGTAAGTAACTTCCGGGAACGGCAAAGGGCCCACCCACCCGCCCACGCTCCTTACCGGTCTTTGAAGGCTTCTGCGCTTCCACGCAGGTGCATGGCACATACAGCACCTACGTGATTCTCCGCGAGCAGCTGGAGCATCGCGCAGGCACTAAGACGCATGCGTGAACTACACGCGTGCACGAGGATGCCGCCGGCCCCATTCCAACCATACTGGTTGGAATGGGATGAGCAACCCACTACTGCAATTACCTATATATTTTACATAATTTTCCTGTTTGTTGATTGTTTTTTCTCTTTATTTAGTAGGCAATTATACATCCACTTTTAGCAAGTAATATGCGAACACATTCCTAAACTTGTTTGTAACCATTAATTGAGTGAAATTGTGCATCATAAGGCAGCAATTTTTGGATCAACGTACATTAAATTGGCTAGTTTATAGAATGCATCCAAAATTCAGGACCCTTGACTCCCATGGAAAGAGCAATAGCAATAGCAATAGCAGTTAGACTTATATACCGCTTCATAGGGCTTTCAGCCCTCTCTAAGCGGTTTACAGAGTCAGCATATTGCCCCCAACAACAATCCGGGTCCTCATTTCACCCACCTCGGAAGGATGGAAGGCTGAGTCAACCCTGAGCCAGTAAGATTTGAACCGCTGAACTGCAGATAACAGTCAGCTGAAGTGGCTTGCAGTACTGCACCCTAATCACTGCGCCACCTCGGCTCTTACCGAAACTTCACAATGTCTTTTTATTAAAAAAAAAAAACCATATAAATATGGATCATCCTAAAATTTCAACTACCTTTTTGAAACTAGCGACAGAATTCCAAGGAGGTTGTGAATGCAATTCATTGTGATTGTCATAAGTGTGAAAAACAGTCATAAGTCACTTTTTTTCAGTGCTGTTGTAACTTTGAATGAACTAAATGAACTGCTGTAAGTAGAGGTCTACATGTATATGCCAAATGGTTTCTTTCTAGTATGCAGAGAAAAAAGTAGCTCCAAGTGGAATATTACTAAGTAATTGTAATCAATATCACCCTGCCAGTAAACATTGTTCCTGTATATGCAGAGGAAACATTATAAGAAAGGAAAGATGCAGTATAGATTTGTGTTCTGACCCACCTCGTCCTACAGCAAAGCACGCTGAGACAAAGATACTTCAAGGATTTATTAACACACAGACAAGACCTTGGCAGCAATCCAGCACAGACTAACCTTGGCAGCAATCCAGCCTGCCAAGCTAGCCACGAGAGTTCTCTAGCTCTAGTGAATACGTTGACTCCTGCAACGAGCATGTGCACAATCATTCCTTTTATAGTCTTGAGAGGAGCCTAATTACCACCAGCTGAGTGCAATTATCTCCTGTAACTGCATAACTGCTCCTTACGCCTATTAGCTCTCCGTTGCTGGGCATCCAAGACCAACTCCCTTGTCTCCTCCCCACTGCTCCAATGCATGATGTCCAAATCACACTCCCTTGTCTCCTCTCCACTGGTCCAAGGCTCAGGAGCCTCCTGGTGGCCAACCAGCCTCTCTGCGCCCTGCTCGGAGTCGGAACCCTGTCCAGGGTTCTCCACATCCTCCAGAGCCGACTCATAGGGCCCCTCACTGTCGGAGTCTGGTGGCAGCTCCAACGGCTCCTGCTGGGCTACAACAAATTTGCAAATAAAATCAATAGATCTTTTCTTATTGGAATCGGAATGATTGGCTCAAAACATCCAGAGTGATTTGAATGATGTGGCGAGTACTGATGATTCTCACCGTTAATAATTGGAGCAATGTTTTCGTTATTTAGCTGTAGATCCATTTCCTTCATTCTGAACTTGAGCAGCAAAGTTTGAGAAGATGGTCTATGTACATTCAACTAAGTTTTTCTCTTTATTGCAGACCTAGTTTTACTAACATCCATAATCAAAAGGAAATCTCTCTAAAGAAATTTCTTTTTTTCCTTTTCATTAATCAAAAGGAACAGAATTTAAAAATATCCAAAAGAAGAATTTCAGGGGAAACTCATGGTAGGGTATGGTGTTTCTTCTGTACTTAATGACAAAATTGATTTGATTTTGATTTGATTGATTTTGATTTTATTACATTTATATGCCGCCCTTTTCCCCAAGGGGACTCAGGGAGGCTCACAATTCAAATCAGGGGAGAGGGGTACAGACAAGAAATAAAAAGACGGAACGTAACAATACATAATTTAAAAAACACACAGCAGTCATACCATTCGAGAAGGGGGCAACAGCTCTTTAGCCCCAGGCCTGTCGGAACAGCCAGGTTTTAAGGGCTTTGCGGAAGGCCTGGAGGGTGGTGAGGGTTCGAATCTCCACAGGGAGCTCGTTCCAGAGGGTCGGAGCAGCCACAGAGAAGGCTCTCCTCCGGGTAGTCGCCAGTCGGCATTGGCCGGCGGATGGAATTCGGAGGAGGCCTAGTCTGTGGGATCTAATTGGTCTATTGGAGGTAATTGGCAGCAGGCAGTCTCTGAAGTACCCAGGTCCAATACCATGAAGGGCTTTATAAGTGACGACTAGTGCCTAGTGGTGATCTATATAATAAACTCTTTAGCTGTCAACAACCTGATGACTGGTTTCCCATGTTTCAATGAAAGATATCATTTAGTTAGGGTCAGATTTGAGCCAAGATAAGCCAAGGTTAGGGATGGCAGTGCCACCCCTCCTTCTGAATCATTCTAAAAATGCAGAACTTCACATCGGTGGAAGGTGACGCAAACAGTCAGTGCAGCACAAGGCAATAGATATTCTTAAGCCAGCACTGCAAGTGCTGGAGTGATACTACTAGGATTAGTTGGAACAGGTTGACGCATTCAAAGAGAGTGTTATAATAGTATTATCAGTAAAATCAGCAAAAAATGTTATCAGTGAAAAGTCCCACATCTTCAGTGAGTCATAGCAAAGCAATAAAATCAGAAAATGATTGCAGTAAGGTACAAAGGGATATACTGGTGCTAAATTGGCATCAATTCGGTTGCTGGATTTCTTTAAATCCCAATCTCATTCACCCCAATACCCTTTGCTGGTGACAACTCTGTGAAAATCATGCTTGTGAAAGAATCACTTTCAGGTTTAGCTAGTTGATGAAGACCCCGAGAATTCCTGTTTTTAACAATTTCCACTTTCTGTGGGAGGGGAAAATTAGAAAATTAGAGAAATCACAATATCCAATTTCATTAGAAGAGGAGGTTCTCTACCATAATTCTTTCTCAAATAAACTTCTTCTTTGAGGATTATGGAACGATAATGGCTAATTCACCTGATTGCACAGCTTCTTACTATTTAAGACTTTGTCATAGTTGCGGTGGTTCCCACACAAATTTGAAGAGCTGGCCCTCTCAATCAGTTGACCATTTCCATACTTCCAAAGTAGAGTTAATGCCAATTACCTCCACTAGACCGATAAGATCGCATAGATTAGGCCTCCTCCGAATTCCATAAGCCAGCCAGTGTAGACTGGCAACTACTCGGAGGAGAGCCTTCTCGGTGGCTGCTCCGACCCTCTGGAACGAACTCCCCGTGGAGATCCGGACCCTCACCCCCCTCCAGACCTTCCGCGCCGCACTTAAAATCTGGCTATCCCGGCTGGCCTGGGGTTAAAGACACTAACCCCTACTCGAATTGTATGACTGTTGAGTTCTTAAATGATGTAGTGTTTTTATGTTGTAAATTGTTTGTCCTCCCCCCCCTTTTTTGAACTGTGAGCCGCCCTGAGTCCCCCCAGGGAAAAGGGCGGCATACAAATAAAGTGAAACTGAAACTGAATGAGACTCTTCAAAGTTACTGTTTAGGTGCAGCTGTATTTCACCTCTAACTTCACCAATTCTATGTTACCTCTACCTTAATAAAGCTTGGTACTGTACCATTGAATTTCTACTGATGACTACATTGCTGCTGCTGTTAATACTCTTGTTAATAGCCAATGAACAGAACACAGACGAAGATATAGTTACCTCCTGAGAGTGATTTTGAGTTCCAGTATAGCCAGTCTGATGTTTGCTTTCCACACCACGCCTTGGGCTATGCATAAAATCACTTGATAACCAAAAACTATGCATGCAGAAGAAATCCGAAGACCATCACCCCCATTTAATTCTGCAGCATTAAGCAAACAATTGTTTTATTGCAAATCTTTTTAATTAAACATTAGTCACACATTCTCCCCTTGCTTTTCCACGTTTAAACCCCCCCCCCAAATCCTAGGGGGAAAGAAATGGTAACAGAAGCCTGGATGTTACACGAATAGTGTAATTAGGCAACTGGGCTGGCCTTAAGAAAACGCTAGTCAAATAAAAAGATTAAAAACTCTGCTCTTTTTGCTACAGTGGTTCTCAGCAAGGCTTGCCACATTCCTACCAAGGGCCAACTGGCACAAAATGTGTGTGTATGCGTGTTTGTGTGTACATGATATATGTAGTAACCTCTGTCTGCAAACAGCAATTCAAACATGCAGTGGGGAATGAATGAAGAGATTGTACCAGAGGAGAGGGATCGGGGAAAGGGGGGAGAGGAGGGGGGGAAGAGAAAGGAAAACAATACGTACAGATTTCTACTAGTTTCCTCAGGCATCCATAGCAGCTGCTTAATGATACATGTATCATTATATCCTGGAGTAGTTGGAGGGCAAAAGCAGAGTTGATTACACTACAGACAATTGTTTCACAATAATTCCGGGCCATTTTTCATTAGCTGCCTCTCCTCACAGCAAAAGCAGGGATAATTTTTTTAGGGAGGCAAAAAAACAAAAACTTCTACCTCTCAAAGGTTGTCCAGGAGTTAAAGATTTTTAATAATTCATCATGCGAAACATTGGAGGGCTAAATGCTAAACTTCCCAGCAATAACAACCAAAAGACGAATGGAAGGGAGCCGAGGTTAACTCGCTTTGATAGAAGCAGAGGGGTAAATAAAAGGAATTGTGCTATCGCTTTTCCCCATGATTTATTGGTACGTTTCTTTTTTTTTTTTATTACTCTGCTCTGGTTTGAAATGTGTTGTCATTCAGTCTGTTCAGTCAAACCACTCCATGCTGAGCAAACTGATTAAGTAACTGATTAAAAACAAAACAGAGTCTGCCCTTAATCACTTCTGCTCCGTGGCAAGTGGTGGCATCACTTCTAAATTTACCTCTGGGAAAGGTAGGGAGTTTTCCGTGCCAATAGGCTTAAACTCATAAATTACTTCATTAGATGTTAATGTTGACAATTACCTTGTTTGCAGGAAAGTGGGAAATCTGCCACCTGACTGTGTTCTTCCCCCCCTCCAGCAAAATTCCCCCACCGCAGCCTGACCCACCCTAGCACTCTCCAGATGTGCGGCAGCAAAATTCCCGTTGCAATTCCGTCATGACCGTGAACTCCAAAGGCAATTGGGGATGACCTGATTGGGGAAGTTGCTGTACAATAGACTTAGACATAATGCACTCCTAAACTAACATGAGACGTAGCCTTACATGCAACTGGCCCTTCCGTGGTGGGTTTCAAAAATTGTTCTAACCTACGCTGTGGGTGTGGCCTCCTTTGTGGGAGTGGCTTGCTGCCCATGTGACTGGATGGGAGTGGCTTGCCGCCCATATGACCGGATATGAAGATGCCGACGACACTTGTCAGAACCACCTTAAATTACCTGACACACAGCACTGGCATGCATAAGAATAGGATGTAAACTTGTTTTTTAAAAGGCATCTTTGGTTTGCGTTAAAACAACTTCAACACATGCAATGTTCTGATTGCACCACAAACGCAGTAGTCATCCTTACCTTTCACAGAGGCACTGAGTTTTATAAATATGAGCATGATAGTGTAGAATAATCATATCCAAGGACCAGTGGTGGGTTTCAAAAATTTTGGGAACCTCTTCTGTAGGTGTGGCCTGCTTTCCGGGTCCATTGGTGGAACCTCTTCTAACCGGTTCGGTAGATTTGACGAACCGGTTCTACCGAATAGGTGCGAACTGGTAGGAACCCACCTCTGTGGCCCTTTGACAGCAACCATAATGTTGATGTGGCCCTCAATGAAATTGAGTTTGACCCTCCTGGAATAGAGTATTTATTCCTGGTTAATTCATACATAGTCTATAAGACACACACGTTTTTCCATAGGTGTGGCTGAACAACTGTTCTTTTTATTTAAAACTAGCTGATAACCTGGCCTTTCCTGGATATTTATAGGGGGGGGGGGACCTAATTTCTGATGTTAGATTTTCCCCCTTACCAGAGGGAGCCCCTTGTGGAGTACTGTGAAGCCATTACCATGGCAACTCCACTGCACTGTAGAGTAGAAGTCATTTTATGGCAGTACATTAAAAGCCATTTTAAGGCACAAAGGCTGTATCTTAGCAGACCCCCCCCCCCAGGGTGTTAGGGGAGTCTTACCCCCACAGTATATTTTTTCCAGAGAGTAAGTCATCTGTGTACCAGGTTTGGTTGAAAATTCTCAACACATTCCAGAGATATGCTGGAACACACACACACACACACACACACACACACACACACACACCACACAAACACACACATTATATATATAGAAGTGTTGTGGCCCAGCAGGAGCCATTGGAGCTGCCACCAAACTCTGACAGCGAGGGGCCCTCTGAGTGCCTTAATTGTACCTCAGACTCTCCCAATCTGGTGCAAAAAAACATTATCGTACAAAAATTAGGGCCCTGGTAACAATAATTTTGAAATGATCATTTTATCTTCTATGTTCTGACTCCCTTGGTTCCACACCAAAGCACACTCCGAGCCAAAGATAAGTTACGGCATAAGACAGGCAAGACCTTGGCAGCAAACCGGCAGACAAGCTTGGGCAGCAATCCAGCACAGATAAGCCGTGGCAGCAATCCAGCCTGCCAAGCTCACAATCATGTTCTCCAACATTAGTTCCTGTGTTGACTTCTGCAAAAGGGGCATGTGCACAAGCAGTCCTTTTTATAGTCTGGAGAGGAGGCTAATGACCACCAGCTGAGTGCAATTAGCTCCTGTACTTGCACAACTGTTCCTGATGCCTATTAGCTCTTCGGTGCTGGGCATCCAGGAACAACTCACTGCTGACATCAGGATCACACTCCCTTGTCTCCCCCCCCCCCACTGATCCAAGGCTCAGGCGCCTCCTGGTGGCCAACCATCCTCTCTGCGCCCTGCTGGGAGTCGGAACCTTGTCCAGGGTCCTCCACATCCTCCAGAGCCGACTCATAGGGCCCCTTGCTGTCGGAGTCTGGTGTCAGCTCCAACGGCTCCTGCTGGGCCACAACAGATAGCTAAATTGTAAATGTTTGTTATAAAGTGAGAAATTGAAACCAGACGTTGCCTTGCAAAGTCTTCTTCAAAGCCTCCTATGATAATATCTAATTCAAAATGGTAGAAATGCCAGAAATGCTTCGGAAAACGAGAGTTCATGAGATGAAAGTGGATTAATCCCTGGACTCATGAGATGGTGAGTCTTTAGCAAGACACATTTCATTACCAAATGCCTGATGTCCTTGATTATCAAACATAGAGATGGTTCATTAATAAATTAGGAGTAGGCTGTCCATTGTAGAAGAAATAAGATTTGATAATAGGTAGCAATTTTGGTTTATATTTGTACTATGTCTGTACATTGCAGTGGCAGTGACTATGGGTTTTTGAAGTCAATGTTAATTCCTTCGCAACAGGGGAAGTGATTTTTAACAGGCAGATGAGAAGGGTAAATTTTTTCCTGTGGTACCACAGCATAATTCCATTCCAGACTGAAAAAAACATGGTTGTTTTTTCCATGCAAATAAAAACATGGAATATCATTGTTTAATGAACACCAACACTGCTCTTCTTCTGAAATATTATTTATTGAGATATTATATTGTGTCTTCTATGTACAGTAGAAGAGCATGGTATCATGTGGAACTAAGGAACAACAGTAGAAATACAGGAGAAGGAACCTGTATTGGACTAGAAGAACTCACAAATCAGTGGGGAAGTCAACCAAGATTTGGTCTGCCTTAATGAGTAGAGGAGAGACTGTTTTATTTGCATGAAAATGAGAACGGTTTTTCTGAATCATAATAGAAGAATATACAACCCTCCTTAATATACCTTCCTGTTTTTACTGCCAATTCTTATATTTATTCTCTAACCATTGATAAAATGATTCTCAGATAGTGTAATAATTAGTTTGTTATTTCTCTTTAATTGCCAGTGTTAATCTGTTCATTTATGCACATTCTAATAATTTCCTAATCACATTCTCCTCCATAGGAATCTCTTCACTTTTCCAGTTTATGCAAATACAATCCTAGCTGCTGTTATAACATGGATAATCAAATATACATTTTCTTTACTATAAGTTTCTGGTAAAATCCCCAACAGGATACAGAAAATGTACAGATAATTAATATAATTAATAGAGTTAAATAAATCACGAAGGAGATTGTTATGGTCTAAGATATTTAAGGTATTGGTATTAAGCTAAGAATAGAATAATAGATTAAATAATGAATATGATTGTAAATTTTAATTGTTTGCACCCAAATGACACACTGTTTAATGGAAGATGGATAGTTGATATTAAAATAAAATAAAAACTTAAAAAAATACTTTTCTGTTAAGGTAGTGTTTGCCAAACTGGTTCAGAAGAGTCAGTGTAGAAACTAAGAGCCATTATTAATTGACTGGGAATATGTCATTGTATTTTGCATCCTGGACTGAAGCACTGTGGACTATATTTCTTTACCTAAGACTAATGGTTTGTGTATTTTGTAATAACTTGGCACCACAAGACTCAGTAATAATCTTTTTGAGTTGTTCTTTTAATGCATGCAATGCAACTATAGAATGTCTCACCCATGCTCCTGATCAATTTGCATTATTAATGCATTGCATGAATGTGAAAATAAGAACACATATTTGTCCAAAGCCTATTCAGTTCTCTATTGGATAGGCTTTGCATTGCCTCTCCAATCCTGCTATTCCACTCGTATATTTTGGAAAGAGTATAAAGTCAGCAATGGATATTGGCCAGTGACGTGCGGTGAGGTTTATGGCTGGTGAGGCACTGACACAGTGGTGGGTTTCAAATATTTTTAGACTTGTGGACTTCAACTCCCAGAATTCCACAGCCAGGCATGCTCAGTTCTGATTTAAAGCATTTGTTTTTCTCCTTTGTGAAAGAAGTTTCCTTCTTTCTTTTTCTTCTCCCTTCCCCTCCTTCCTCCCTCTCTCCCTCCCTCCCCCCTCTCTAAAACACACACACACACACACACACACACACACAGAAGTTGGATTGGACTATCTCTCCTACCCCCTTCCCTCTCTCTCACTCTCTCTCAAACAAAGACACACACACACACACACACACACACACAAACACACACACACAAACACACAAACAAAGTTGGATTGGAGGGAAGAGCACCAGCAAGGAGACCACAGGAGGAGTCAGGAAGCCAATCAAAGAGCCATACTGGAGCACACACACTTTCCCACATCCCCGGAAGGATCCAGCCCAGCTTCACTGATTTCAGGTTTGAAAAGGCAACGTGGCTCTGCCTGCAATCAAACTACACTTGGGGAGGGAAAGCACTTCCCTCCAGCCTTTGCCTTCAACTACGTCAGGAATTTTTAGGCTTTTAACCCTTGCTCAACTTTGCTCGAGTGATCATAAAACACATAATAGTAGAGGGCGCATAGTAGAGGGCGCTTTTTAAGAGGCTTTTTTAAACAGTTAAGCAGATTCATCCAAAGCAACTAGCTCAGCCTGACCTCAGTTCTCGCCTTTTTCCTTTTACATTTTTTTTTCTTTTCATGATGACAGTGGTGAGGCTCTGCCTCCACTGCCTCACCTGACTCCACGTCACTAATATTGGCATTGGTGCTTAGATTTGCCCAGGTGTGCATGATGTGCTCTTAATGCTGTTAGTGTATAACAATGTCCTTTTGAAAGACTCTTAAAATCCATCAATAAATAATTCAGCATTATACGTGTAAGGAAGGCATTGTGATAGAGATTTTTCACCCATCCAGAAATACTGTATAGCATAATGTTCAAAGTTAATTTCTTCCAAGGAAAGGAACTGAAATTAGTTACTGGCGTGCAATAATTCATTTTGCATTTTACCAACAATAATTAAATTGCCTGGAACTGTTGTCATTTAACAGCCGATTAATTGACTAATGTGCATTACTTTCATGCAGACTATAGGTAAAATCCAGGGATTAAGAAAAAAAAAGACAACTTTTAGCATAACCTAATCATCCTGCAAAATGGTAAATTTACCTTACACTGGAATATAATTTATGAAGACATTAATGTCTTGTCCTGGCAAAGACATATGTAGTTCCATCAAAGACAGGTTTAAAGACATGATAGAGCTGCTACATTTTATTCACTAGTGATAGCAGTTAAACGGCTAATTAACCATAGACACTTTTTATGCTGTCAAAAGACTATATAATTCTGCTTTGAATCCAATATTTATCTGTTCTGCCATATTTTACATCTTAGGTGACATCTCTGTAGCTATCTTGATTCAGGGTGCTTCAGAATATGAATAATTGTACATAATTGTACATCTTGTTTGTTTGAAAATATTATGGACGTCTCTTTACAGAAGGAAAATTCAACCCCTTTAATAAATTGAGATGCTGAAAAGCTTATGTTGCTTGCTTTATATGAATCCTTCTGAAATCGCTACATCTTGATAAGATGGACGGTGAATATTATCTCCATGCAAAAGAGAGAAATGGTCTCGATTCATTTATGATTTTTGCTAAAAAATAAACGGCGGTGATTTATATCATAAACCGATTTCAAGAACCGTATTGAAAGTAAGAAGTGAGGAGAAAGTGTAAGTGGACTGGTTTCTGCTGATGATACAAAAATTAATCGGAATCTGTAACAGTGAAGTATCATTCATGTAGTACAAGTGAAGAAGTGATGTAAATTATCTATATAAATCATATTCCAAAAAGATAGAACAAACAACATACCTCGAAGGTGATTTTTGGTTTTTTTAAAAGACGTTTCACTTCTCATCCAAAAAGCTTCTTCTGCTCTTTGAAATATGTGTTCAGACAACAACGGATAGAGTGGATGGAGGGAGGAGTAGAAGGAAAGATAGGAAGGAGAGGAGAAAGGAGAGGAATAGGAGAAAGGGAAAGGCAGAGGAAGAATGGGAGGGAATGTAAGAGTAGGAAAGAGGGGAGGAATGGGAAGAAGAGGGGAAGGGTAAAGGGGAGGAAGGGGAAGGAGAGAAGGGAAAGGAGAGGAGGAAGGAAGGAAGGAGAGAAGAAAGAGAAGAAAGGGGGTAGGAAGGAGGGAGGGAAGCAAGGAGGGAAGGAAGGAGGGAAGGAAGGAGAGAAGGAGAGAAGAAAGGAGGGAAGGAAGTAGGGAATGTAGGAGAGAAGTAAGGGAGGAAGGAAGGAGGAAAGGAAGGGGGAAAGGAAGGAGAGAAGGAGAAAAGGAGAAAAGAAAGGAGGGAAGGAAGGAAGGAGGGAAGGAAGGAGGGAAGGAGAGAAGGAGGGAAGGGGAAGGAGGGAGGGAAGGAAGGAGGGAAGGAAGGGAAGTAGGAGAGAAGAAACGAGGGAAGGAAAGAGGGAGGGAGGGAGGGAGGGAAGAAGAAGTAGGACCGTTGTAAGATAAGATGGATCTATGGGATGTTAAAAAAGCAATCTTCAAGTATATTGTCAACTGTAGGGAAAAATTGTTATAAATACATATTATTAATAACAGTTATGAGATCATATAATTGTGAATGTATATATGAAATTGAGAAAATAATTTTTTAAAAAAAGAAATATGTGTTCAGAGCTGAAGAAGCTTCTTGGATGAGAAGCGAAATGCCTTCAAAGAAAAACCAGAAACTCCAGTTGCCTCTTGAAAAAAAAAACACTTTTGGGACAACCATGACCTGGATGACTGAGAATCTCCATAAACATTTAGAACAAACAATAGTTATTCTACCTTTTTGTTGACTCCATGGAGAGGGTACAAAAATATTCCTTTTGGCTCAGGCACAACATTAATTCTGGCTTCACATTTCTTCGATATCTCCAAATGACTTTTTCATGGATATTGAAATTGCAGTCAATTTTCTAGAGAAAATTTGGCAATCAAACAAGCTTCACGCAGATGTTCTATGGTACATGCAAAACCGATACAAGGACAGGCATATGGTTGAGTTGTATGCTTATCTTCTGGACCAGCTCACTGGTAGGACCATGCAAAACTTCATTTTTTTTTTCAGATTTCCCAACAATTGATTTTTCCAAAATTATAAGTACAAATATATTTTAACCCCTCCATCTAAAGTTACATAATATTGCTCTTCTTTCTATAATCTATCCCATCTAGATCACAAATCATTTCTTTGATATTTTTATGCAAAAAGCAAGAATAACAGAGAAATACTTCTTTATATTTTTCCCTTTCTTTTTTTATATTTCAACTTTTTTCTTTTCTTGTACTTTTTAACCTTTTCTTTGATTTCTTTCTTTCTTTCTTTCTTCTTCTTTATATTCTGTATTAGTTTTTATCTTCTTGTTAAAAAGTTTAATATATATATTAAATAAGGAGGAGGATAAGGAGGAGGACCTTGTGGCTTAGTGGTTAACGCATCTGCCTAAGATGTAATACAGCACAGGTTCGAATCCCAGTAAGGGTATGGCTAGCTGATGAGAGCTAAATAGCTTGAAATAGATCTATACTAGTCTCCCTTTATTTATTTATCAGCACAAATATAACACACACACACACACACAATATAAATATAATATAAATAATATCTATATCTATCTATCTATCTATCTATCTATCTATCTATCTATCTATCTATCTATCTATCTCTATATCTATATATCTATTATATCTACATCTACATCTACATCTACCTGTACCTATACCTATACCTATACCTATACCCCTCTCTCTCTATATATATCTATCTATCTATCTATCTATCTATCTATCTATCTATCTATCTATCTATCTATCTATCTATCTATCTATCTATCATCTATCTATAATAAATCAGATTAAAAAGTTGAAATGAATTGCCAAATTATATGCCTGAAACATTAAATGGCTTATTTTCTAAACTGAATCAAATTGGAGTTGGATCAGATTGTTAATCCATACTGAACTGAGAATTCATAGCAGTGTTCCAATATCTCAGGGGCTGCCACAAAGAAGAGGGAGTCAAGCTATTCTCCAAAGCACCTGAGGGAAGGACAGGAAGCAATGGATGGAAACTTATTAAGGAGAGAAACAACCTAGAACTAAGGAGAAATTTGCTGACAGTGAGAACAATTAAATCAGTGGAACAACTTGCGTCCAGAAGTTGTGAATGCTCCAACACTGGAAGTTTTAAAGAGGTTGGATAGCCATTTGTCTGAAGTGGTGTAGGGTTTCCTGCCTAAGCAGGGGGTTGGACTAGAAGACCTCCAAGGTCCCTTCCAACTCTGTTATTCTATTCTAATTCAAATCAAATGACAGTTATTCTGACTAACCCTTTCAGCCCAGGATTCATTTCAAGAGGACCAACATACAATATTTAAAAAATAATTTATAATAAATGTGCCTTTAAATTGGACATAGAGAAATGATTTCAATGAAAATAGGTTGGGATCCAATCTTATTGTTTAAAATTTCAGTTATATGTATAAATATGAATAAAACAAATTTGTTTGTTTTTTTTAAATTAAGCATCTGGCATTTATTTTCCTTCCTTAACTCAAAGTCTACTGGAAGATTGTCATCCTTTAACTTAAACTATATTTGTCCTGTTGGAGCACTATATTAGAACCCTGACAATGAAATATACATGAAATATACAGTTTAAGAAAACACCCCTTTTGTTAAAAAAGCAATAGCAGTTAGCAATAGCAGTTAGACTTATATACCGCTTCATAGGGCTTTGTAGCCCTCTCTAAGCGGTTTACAGAGTCAGCATATCGCCCCCACAGTCTGGGTCATCATTTCACCCACCTCGGAAGGATGGAAGGCTGAGTCAACCTTGAGCCGGTGAGATTAGAACCGCTGAACTGCAGATAACAGTCAGCTGAAGTGGCCTGCAGTACTGCACCCTAACCACTGTGCCACCTCGGCTCAAAGCAAAAAGTCCAACAAGTTTGTGTTTAATCTAATTACTGCTACCCAGTAGCAAAATAGGGAATCAATAATCTGAAGGTTTCAATGAGTTAGCAAATGGTTTTCATGGCAAATACCCAGTATAAATGCTTCCAGATGTGGATTGATTTTTATTGTTCAATTGTCCTTCATCAATTTTTTCAGTGTTCTGGGTGATACTAATATAATAGTTTTCTTTACCATATATTCTCTCAAACTTTGTTTCTTCCTTATATTTGAAAAATAAATTGTAAAGACAAAACATCTCCAAAAAACCCTTTTCATTGCAAACAAATAGCTAAAATAACTGTGTTAAACATGCTGAAGTCCTAAATTATATTATGATTCAGTGACTGTGAAAAAATTAAGAATAATAAATATATTACATTATAATGGAAACAGTAATGAAAACAAAAATCATATTTGCAAATAAACCCAAAGAACAAAATAAAACATACATCTTGCAAAACACAGGCATTAGCATTAAATATTTTTATGTTATATAACACAAGATTTACAAAAATTGGAACTAGCAGTATACCTTACAATGAAATATGAGTATTGGTATTCTAACCAAAGCATATATCATGCAATAATTGTATCACATTAAAGTATAACTTTACTATATTATGATTTCTTATTGAGCCTTATGATTTCTTACTGATCTTCAATGTAAAGAAAGCCATTGTACAGATCAGCAATTACTCAAAAGATGCAACAAAGTTACATCATTACATTACATTGCTCATTCGTCGGCGCGCTTTAGAACTCACGGTTTTGTCACCGCGGTTTAGTCGGGCACGCTTTTGTCGTTCGCCCTTTTGTCGGTGAACCATCTGTTGTAACTTTTCAAAGTTCTTAATGTCCTTCTGTATCTTCTAGATAAATATGTAAGCATGGACTACTTAAAAAAAAAAATAGAGTCTGCTAATTTGCTGTCCTGACATTCAACAGCGTTGGTACTCATAAATTTAATAGCATTAAGCACCTGCTGGCTTGACTAGCAAAGCTTGCCAAAAAGGAAAGAAGGAGCATGAAGATACACTCCTAATGTGTTCCTTTTTGTACTATCAGAATTAAGGCTGGGAGTTGATTCTCAGTGCAGCAGTAGTACCTCATGCAGAGCAAGTTTCTCTGTCTTTGTGTGTTAAACCTTAGAGTACTACATGGAGCAATTCTTGCCTGCCAAGAAGTAAGGCCATGGGGATGGAGGGTATTCTCCTGCTGTTATTGAAAATCAAGGAGCCTTCAACTCATTAGCTAAAATTTCAGAAAGTGCTGGAAGGCAGTGCAAACTAATTGAGGGCAGATCTTCGTGTGGTGTAAATCTCCTTAAATGCTGGAAAACCAATGGGACTTTCCCTGGCTCACTGTTTGCTTGAGAGGATTTCGCCCAGCATGTTAGAAAGAGATTAGAGCTTCTCAACTTTTATATAAGGGCAGCATTTGGTGATCTTCAAAAGGGTGTATTTAAAAACTTGTATGAAGTTAACTAGTCAAAGCACTGGCTATGGGGCAATTTTTCAAAAAGTAGTTAAGCAATTAAATTTTGACATTCATTATCCATATTGTTGCCATTAAATAAAGTTATTGGGAATTAAAATGGAAACAGCAATAACCAATTCCACATTATCCTTTAACATTGGTAAGCCCAAAATGTCAGAGGTTTACTTCTAAATGCGCATAGACATTCCCTAAAACAATCCTGATTTCTATTTGTCATTAAAATGAATTCTTTATGTTTATTTATGTTTATTGGAAAGCTGGGTTATTAATTTTTTTGTGTGATTCGGACATAGCAATAGCAGTTAGACTTATATACCGCTTCATAGGGCTTTCAGCCCTCTCTAAGCAGTTTACAGAGTCAGCATATCGTCCCCACAGTCTGGGTCCTCATTTCACCCACCTCGGAAGGATGGAAGGCTGAGTCAACCGTGAGCCGGTGAGATTTGAACCGCCGAACTGCAGCTAACAGTCAGCTAAAGTGGCTGCAGTACTGCTCTCTAACCACCTCGGCTCTGCAAAACAAGAGTTTTTCTCTTCAACAAAACTGGTTCTTAGTCACTGTATAATCTGAGAGACTTTTTGATTAATGCATCCAGCTTTAATTTATCTAAATCTTTGACTGTAGCATTATCTGATCTGATGATAAGGGTGTTGACTAAGAGATAATTGAGTTCCCCTGGACTTAAAAAAATTATTAAAAATATAATTTCACTTGAATATTTTAAATATTAAAGCATCTCTCACAACAAACCAACAATTATATGTTGCCAAAGAACATAATCTTAGCATTTGTGCAATATATCATTAATAGACATGTTACCATTTTGGCATCATTGTGGCTTATTTCAGAAATTGCTGTTTCACACTTAACTTCGGTTGGAGCGTCATCTCACATGGGAGAGATGAAAAACATATTATTACATAATCAGCAACTGCTAAGAACCCCAATGATGAAATGCGCACTGCAACATTATGTGAATCCTGACTTTTTCTACTTACATTACAACATCAGAATCAGATCAAGAGCCGAGGTGGCGCAGTGGTTAGAGTGCAGCACTGCAGGCTACTTCAGCTGACTGCAGTTCTGTAGTTTGGCTGTTCAAATCTCACCGGCTTAGGGTTGACTCAGCCTTCCATCCTTCCGAGGTGGGTAAAATGAGGACCCGGATTGTTGGGGGCAATATGCTGACTCTGTAAACCGCTTAGAGAGGGCTGAAAGCCCTATGAAGCGGTATATAAGTCTAACTGCTATTGCTACTATTGCTATCAGATGTTAAGTGTGTAAGTCACAACCCTTTTTTCAGCCCTCCTCCTCATCTTGTTTTAATCTTTGAATTAATCAATTTTTTAAAGATCGAGGAAGGGGACTTTTTAGCAATGTACAGTATGCTATAACTTTCTATGTCATTTTTCTTTTTTGGGATTTTAATATTGCATCTCATTATCAACAGTTATATGCATGAATATTTTTCTGTTAATTAGTTTAGAGTAGTAGTGGTAAGCGTAATATTGTTGTGCATGCCATCTTTTTGCCCAGAACAGAAGATTCTATACCTTTCTATATTCTTTATACTTGTGAAACTTCAATCTCTTCTTATTTATGTGAATTGCTTTCTTTATCTAATATAAAGTAAAACTATTTTATTTCAACCATGGTCAAAAGATTACAAATGGGACTGATTTTGCAGTTTCCATCTTCCACTTTCCTTAATACTGAACTACATTAGCTCTTCAGCTGCAACAGAGGTGAATGGTTAGTAGTTTGTGATGTTGTAAATTCATTATTCCTGAAGATTCACTTCAACCAAGATCTTTGTAAAACCGATTATTTTATATTCCTTGAGTTCAAATGTAGTATGGCTAAGATACATCGGCATGCATTCTCTGTCATAACCTTGTTGAATAAATGTGCCGGTCTCTAGTGTCTGAAATTCCTTTTTACCCCCAAAAGCATTGATTTTGATTTGATGGCATAGGAATATATCAAATAAATGATAATGAAGACATATAAGCCAAGTAGCTTAGCGATATAAGGAATACTTAAGAAGCAAGAGTTTTCTAAAAGGCTGTTTATCTTGAATCGGAAGTGGATGAATCCATTAAATTCTCAACCTGCATGCATTTGACATACATTATTTGCAAGTTTGTTTATTTAATTTCAAAATCGATATCACATGCTTTTGTTATTGTTGTTAACCATTTCAAAGTGGGGATCATTGAACCCTTTAACTGGCTGTGAAGTTTTAGAAAGCCATAACAAAAAATAATTATTTAAATATAAATATTTAACCTTTTCTCTTAAAATAGGTGAAACGCATGTTGACGTATCTCTTGAAATGAGAACTAAATCCAAACTTTTGGAAAACACAAAGTGAGTAGATAACTTCAAAATCAATCATGTCAGATCGTATCAGAGTTCACAAAGACCACATTCTTTAGGCAAAACCATTGAAAGTACAGTTCTGTGAAAGTCTGTAGCTCTGGGAAATAGCCACTATTTACAGATACTGCATGGTTTACTGATTCAACCTTAGCACTTCCAATCTTGCCAAGTCTCTATAGTGTATAGTACAGAATGTACAGCACAGAAACACAAAGCGTTCATTAATTTAGATGATTGAGCAAAATCATCCGAGGTCTTCTCACAGCATAGGTGGCGCAGTGGTTAGGGTGCAGTACTGCAGGCCACTTCAGCTGACTGTTATCTGCAGTTCAGCGGTTCTAATCTCACCTGCTCAAGGTTGACTCATCCTTCCATCCTTCCGAGGTGAGTAAAATGAAGACCCGGATTGTTGTTGGGGGCAATATGCTGACTCTGTAAACCGCTTAGAGAGGGCTGAAATCCCTATGAAGCGGTATATAAGTCTAACTGCTATTGCTATTGCTATAGCATATAATTTTCTTTTCTGTATGCAGTTCACCTAGTCCTTTCTCACGTACCCAAAATGTATGTATAATTGGCATGCCAGTAAAGGCATGTACATTATATTCTGGTTTAAGAATAATATTCCTAAAGAGAATATCTTGTAGGCCTTTTCATATTGATAAACTACTGTGCATAAAACTGGCTGGAAATGAAGCCTGATTAAAATATCCTTTGCCAGATTTCAAACTTTTCCTTTTCCTTTTTTTTTTTTTGGCCATGGTGATGGTCTGATTTACTATCCAAAACACATTTACTGTGGTACATGATGGTGGAAGAATCCACTTCTTATTTTTTAACTCTTCCTGGACTAGAAAAAAAAATCCAACATACATTTTTTCCTATCGGTGAGGTTACAAGAGGAAAAGCATGCAAACGTACAAACGATGCAGTTTTGACTTTGGTTTTTTTTACATGGGGGCACCTAGGTTGTCAGCCCAGCTTTCCCAGCTCATGGTGGTTATTCCTTGAGTTCAGACATGAAATCACAATAAGGTTTCATAATAAACTTGTATTTAAATGAAAGGTTTCTGTCCTGAAGAAAGTAGAAAAAAAAAACATCAGTGGATCATTGTATTTTTAACAATCCTTGATGTTGAAGTCAGTTGCCTAATGGAATGCAGATCTGAAAATAAGGCTGGCAAACAGAAAAGTATGGCTTTATTCCATCATCTTTCTCTGTAAACAAAAACATTAATGGTAGCATTAATGAATAAATAAAGACATATAATTTAAATCACGTTAGACATTAGACTGCAATTTGGCAACAAATCAGCTTTGCATATTTCCCTACAATCATGCTGAAATTAAAAACAAATTATTTATCATCTATCTATCTATCTATCTATCTATCTATCTAATTACCATCTATCATCTAATTTTCCTCCTTCCCTATCTACCTACCTGTTCTGACCCCCCTTCTCCATCCAGGAATAGCAATAGCAGTTACACTTATATACCGCTTCATAGGGCTTTCAGCCCTCTCTAAGCGGTTTACAGAGTCAGCATATCGCCCCCAACAACAATCCGGGTCCTCATTTTACCCACCTCGGAAGGATGGAAGGCTGAGTCAACCCTGAGCCGGTGAGATTTGAACAGCCGAACTGCAGAACTGCAGTCAGCTGAAGTAGCCTGCAGTGCTACATTTAACCACTGCACCACCTTGAAAGCCAAAAGCCATGTAATTAAAAAGGTTTCTTTTAATCAGTCCAAGCTCTTGTTGGCTGCAAGCCCAAATAAACAAAGATAATAGCTCTGGCAGAAAGTCCTATAACTCACACCAAAATGCAAACCCTGCTTCTCTTATGTCAAACCACTTATCCAAGTTGGCTTCTCTCGGTTTGTGAAGGCAAACAAGAACAATCACTAGAACGGGAACGGAACGTTGACTTCTGCAACCAGGGCGTGGCACCCGCAGTCTCTTTTATCAGCAGGAGGGGATCTTGATCAGCCTCAGCTGTTCCCAATCACCTCCTGTAGTTACTCCTTTGTCCTTTACACTGAGTAGACCTATGCCTGCATGCATCCTGATACAACTCCCAAGTGTTTCCCTGAACACTCCCTCTGATCCAATGCTCTGCCACCACCTGGTGGCCAACGGCTCCTGCCGGGCCACAACACCTACCTATGTAAGTCACCAAAGTAACTGTAACTAGCTTATGTACTACATTTAAAAGCAGCAAGTAAAAATAAAGAAAAATCAATAAACAAATTACATAAAGATAGGAGGGGGTAGCACACACTTTCTTAACAAATTATACAGTTGTATACTTTGTATATAAAGTATATTTGGAAATACCGTATACAAAATTGATGATATTTGCAAAAAAAAGAATTTAAAAATTCTGGAAATTTTGAGCAAAAATGCTTTTTTTAAAATGAGAAATCCACTGTAGTCCATACATATGTTCTAGCTCTTTACTTCTCTCCTTAATATAATGAGATGCATTGGCCTGCTGTTGGTGGTCTGTGTCTTTTTTTTATTTTATAGCCCAATTCAACAGCTTTTGATTTTGAAATGGCAATGTTGGTGGCTTATACACAGACCTAAGAACCATGGATGTAGGTACCCAGGTGGTCAAGATCAAAGGTTTACGAGGATTTTAGTTCAAAACATCTGGAGGCCACTTTGTTGTCTCCTTCTAGTTTCTAATAAGTGATTACCATGTAATCTATTCCCCACGATACAGTGTTTTGAATTGTGCACAACAGGGGGGCATATTTCTGGTTTCCCTGATGTGTTATTTACCTCTGAGCTTTTAAGACCCCCACATTCATTTACTAAATGATCAGCTTTCTTATTGGCTCTAAATTGTGCCTAATTAAAAATCTGACCCCTTGCAAACTAGTCCTCTTCGTAAGGAGACAGAACATAAACAGGAAAAAAAAATCAGCTAATTGCGGCAAAAACTGCATTTGTGCCACTGTAATTGGACCTCAGCGAAACAAATGAACCCACTGGGGATTCCCTAATGAATGTTTAACTGCAAACAGTAGTCAGGCACTTAAGCAGCCTGGCTGATGGTCCCTAATGAAATCAAATCAAATAATCTGGCATTTTTACTAACCAGATTTCTTGGCACAGCAACATGAAAAGTAATACATTAAGCATAAATATGGATGGCTATGGGTGGGTGAGGAAAGCTGATATATGCACATTTCACTCACAATTTAAAACAGCTACAACTTTCAGTGATACTCATGGACTTTAGTGAAGTTGAAATGTTTATGCATCACATGTTGGCTTCAAGGAAGTAAATACTGAGTTAAACCTGCAAAATTCTTTCTAATTGTTTGTATAAATTTGCCAGATATATTAATGAGCTCTACAAAAATGAGCAACATATACTATAGAAAATACCGGTATATTCACATTAATATGCTAGTTATATTTATATTTACTATGACATGAACTACATATGCTAACTATATGTTTTGTGACCCAAACTTCCAGTGGTGGGTTTCAAAAATTGTTCGAACCTACTCTGTGGGTGTGGCCTCCTTTGTGGGAGTGGCTTGCCGCCCATGTGACCAGATATGAAGATGCCGACGACACTTGTCAGAATCACCTTAAATTCCCTCACACACAGCACTGGCATGCATAAGAATATGATGTAAACTTGTTTTTTAAAAGGCATCTTTGGTTTGCGTTAAAACAACTTCAACACACGCAATGTTCTGATTGCACCACAAACGCAGTAGTCATCCTTGCCTTTCACAGAGGCACTGAGTTTTATAAATAGGAGCATGATAGTGTAGAATAATCATATCCAAGGACCAGTGGTGGGTTTCAAAAAATTTTGGAAACTCTTCTGCAAGTGTGGCCTGCTTTCCGGGTCCACTGGTGGAACCTCTTCTAACCAGTTCGGTAGATTTGACGAACCGGTTCTACCGAATAGGTGCGAACTGGTAGGAACCTACCTCTGCAACCTTCCAACAGAAAAGAAGAGGTAAAGAATTAGAAGCAAAGCAAATAGTTTGAATGCAAATTTTAGAATCAGTTTCTGACATCTTCAGCTGCAGGGGGAAACTAGGACTCACCAGATGTTGATAAACTGTAACTTCCATTACTACTATCCAGCATAGCCTATGGTCAGTGATCCATCAACATCTGGATGACAGAAGTTCTATACCTACCCAATGTTTCAAAAAGCAGATGATGAGAAAAATCTTTGGATGGATTTTCTAACTAGAGCAGACAGTGATTGACTAGGTAAATGCAGTTTTAAAACAAAGTTTTACTCATCTATTGATAACTGGTAGCTGAGCATATAAACCATTAAAGTTAATGAAAGACCTATGGAACCTCCACTATTGAGATAAGCAGCTTCAATCTTGCATTTGGAAAAGGCCTAGGTCCACTTATATTTGGAGAACTCTGTTGGACCATGTGGATGAGAACCAAAATATTGTATGATTTCCTCTTAGATGCCATGATAAATTATGCTTAGATGCCATGATAAGTTTTGGCAGTGTGACTATTACTATGAGATAAACCCAGAAGTAAAACACAGCACACAGGATACAGAGCCTTTAGACAATTAACAGTGGTTTATATACAAATATATACATGGAGATAAATCCCTTACCACTCAGTTACGGACACAAGGAGAGAAATGAGATACACGATAAGAGACCTAAACACCTTCTAATGAGAATGAATATATATATATATATATATATATATATATATATATATATATATATATATATATATATATATATATACATACATACATACATACATACATACATACACATACACATACACACACACACACACACACACACACACACATATATATATATATATATATATATATATATACACACACACACACACACACATAAATACATACATAAATACATACATACACACACACACACACACACATACATATATATATGTATTTTGTGTCACAACCCCTGATATGCCCAAATATGGGAGGAAGCATACTGCTTCCTTTCTCTGTCTATTGGCTCATCCCAAGAGACCATCCAGACAGAAAGCCATTATTTTTACTGTTACCTTTGTTACATTTGTGTTGTATTTGTTCTCCCTTTATTTATTTATCAACACAAATGCAATACACACACACACACACACACACACACACACACATTTTAAAGGGGTAAATGACTTGTGTGGACCCCATCAAAGTCTTAAATAAGCTATACCTATATTGCTGAAACATCCTCATTGCATCAGTTTACAGATTACATCTTACAACCTTACATCACCTGGCAGCTATTAAATCCTCATATACCTGACAGATTCACTTATGTGTGTAGTCCTTTTTCTCATGTTGGACATGTTGTATTATTTTTCAGAGATGGGAAAGGTACAGGTAAGCCCTTTCTAGTTGCTAAGGGGAATAGTTGGAAAAACTCAGTATTGAGATTCTATTTTAATGGATTCCTCTGTTAAGCATAGGGTATATACAGTGGCATCTTAACAGTTGAAAAAAGCCTTCGAGGACATTTAATGTAATTCCCAACTTAATGAAGGAAAGCTCCTTGATCAGTGAACAAATCTTAAATTTGTAGCCCAAAGTAAGCCATCGAGGCCAAACAAGTGTAATCTTAATTGTAATCACACTAATTTGTGCTTTAAGGCTGTGGATATTACCTTTGACTCCTATATTAATTCATTAAAAGTTGCCATTTGACAGCTACAGATGCTGCCTTTCTAGGAAAACATCATAGTCACCTTAAATCAGTAAAAAAAAAACAATTAACAAAGATTGTGAAGCATTTCTTTTTTTAATTACTAGTATACTGAATTAATTACATAATTTGGCTGGTCAATAAGTCATATTTCAAGCCTAAACTAATATGTAAATTGATATGAATATTAAACTATTTGTGAAGCACGTGCAATAAACTAGCTGTTAATTAATTTTAGCAGTTAATTCATAAATGTTAGAACTTCACATATAAATTATATAGCGATGACACTTCACACATGCCACTGGCTGTTATATTTTACAATGTATAGCAATGACTGTTTAGCTGACATTATTTGTGAGACAATCCATAATAGTACATTAGTAAATATTCTGTAACTCTTCACAATGAGAATTAATAATTAAACCTCTGATAGAAAGGAACTGAGACCTGGTGTTATTTTTGTGAGAATTAACTGCTTTCACAGCTTAGAAGTGAGAATTAGAGACTTCAGTTTAATTTTAAATTCCTTATGTGCTATAAATAAATGTAGTCATTACCATTCATAGTATTTGATGGTATCCGTTATCCATTATCTAACGTATTTATGTGAATAATATGAAAAATTCCAGTTTATATAATATAATAATACAATTCAAAAACCATTTACAAATTATATGTTGGTAATTGAGCTTAATATCTAATACATGTCTTAATGCCCTAATTTTTTACAATGTGTCTATGCATAATTGAACCAGGAAAAGACACTAAATATTACAAAAAATCCCCTTCCTCCCTCCCTTCCTGACACAATGTAAAGATAATCAAGGTCAGTGGAAAAGGGAATATTTAGTTACTTCCATCTTGAAAGAGTTCCTAAATTCTATCTGCCCATCTATCATCATGCAAACACCACTGATACATCCTTCAATCCTGACATTGGATGCAAGGATCTGACTTTGTGGCATTGGAATCATTGAAATGGATGAAGTAAATCTAGGATAACTTGGCATGGTTCAACTCACCATAGCCAACTCACCACAGGACAACCTGCCATAGGAAAAGAGATACACTAATGTTGTGGCCCAGCAGGAGCTGGTGGAGTGCCACCACACTCCGACAGCCAGGGGCCCTATGAGTCGGCTCTGGAGGATGTGGAGGACCCTGGACAGGGTTCCAACTCCGAGCAGGGCGCAGAGAGACTGGTTGGCCACCAGGAGGCACCTGAGCCTTGGACCAGTGAGGAGGAGACAAGGGAGAGTGAGCCAGACGACAGTAGTGAGTGGTTGCCATCGAAGAGCTACTAGGCGTCAGGAACAGTTGTGCAGTTACAGGAGGTAATTGCACTCAACTGGTGGTCATTAGGCTCCTCTCCAGACTATAAAAAGACTGCTTGTGCACACACCCCTCTTTGCAGAAGTCAACACAGAATCAAATGTCGGAGAACTTTGTAGGAGCTTGGCAGGCTGGATTGCTGCCAAGCCTTATCTGTGTTTATTGCTGCCCAAGCTTGTCTGTGCCTGTTTGCTGCCAAGAACCTGTCTGTCTGTTAATTAAATGCCGTAACTTATCTCTGGCTCGGAGTGTGTATTGCTGTGCGACGAGGGGGTCAGAACAGATATCTAATACTTTTGAGGAATTTTTGACTGAGGAACCATATATCATAAGTACAAAGAACACAACTTTAATTTTAACATGCCATCTCAGTAAATTATGTCAGACGATGTTGTTATCCAGCATTTGTAGAGGAAAATGGAAATAAGCTTGTAGAAGTATACGTAGCCTTTGACTTAACAACAGTTCATTTAGTAACCTTTCAAAGTTACAACGGAACTGAAAAAAGTGACAATTTCCGACATAAATTATCATCTTAATATGTAATTAGAAATTACTCCTCTGCATTTTACAACACTAATGTAACTTATCACTCCTGAAAGGAGCAGACAGAACTTAAAAGTTTTATGAAGTTAAACACGTATCCTACAGCACAGGTGTCAAAGTCAATCGTGTCATGTGACCTATCATGATGTTTTTTGCCTTCGCAGAGCTTGGTGGGTTTCAAAAATTGTTCGAACCTACTCTGTGGGTGTGGCCTCCTTTGTGGGAGTGGCTTGCCACCCATGTGACCGGATGGGAGTGGCTTGCCCCTCATGTGACCGGATATGAAGATGCCGACGACACTTGTCAGAACCACCTTAAATCACCTCACACACAGCACTGGCATGCATAAGAATATGATGTAAACTTGTTTTTTAAAAGGCATCTTTGGTTTGCATTACATATATGGTAAGACCCAATCAATGGTGGGTTCCGGGCGTCACCCACATGCAAGCATGCGGCCTACACGCACACATGCGTGGCATGCACATGCTTTATAGGTTCAAATGACACTTCCACAAGCCTCTGTGATGCTCCAGCTGCTTAGCGGAGTGGAGTGCAGGCGCTGTACACACAGAAGTGCCAACAGCTTTAAACCACGGTAGGGAGCACAGGCAGCCCTCTGGAACACCGTACCGGAACGGTACCCGGTACTCCGGGCAGACTCTGGTACGCCCGTACCGGGGCGTACCTCCTGCAACCCACCACTGGACCCAATCCATTAGACATAGAGAAGGCTTTTTAATGGATAATCCCATGTTTAGGAATTCTATCCTGAAAAAAGTACCTATGAACCTCACCTTCATTAGTTTAAAGTAGCCATACAATATTTATACTTTAATCTCCATTTGCTTTATGATGTTACATTGAACCTTTAAACTGCTTTTTTAAAAGTTTTATAACTAATATTTTTTAGAGGTTTAAAATATAGGAGTAATTTTATATCTATATTTGTGAGGACTCTTAGATGGGTTTTGCCTTAAAAATCAGCATATACATTTAACAAACAAACAAATATATCAACAATTTCCAGAAAGACAGGAGGGTTGTGATAATTAATGCAATCCAGATGGTTTCTACCCATAAACAAGAAACCTGTGGACAATTTATGAAGAGGGAGCAGCTAAGTAGCTTAACCATATTGAACGTGGCATGGCATAATAATCAAGGTTTTGTATCTGCGAGGGGGTATCATTTTAGACTTTTGCAATTAATAAGCAAGAGGGGAAATAGTTAAGGCTTCTTTCTTTAAAAAAAAATCCATATTGAAAAGCTCTATGAAAAAAGGAAATGGAATTGGAAGGGAAAAAAATAATTTATGCAGGGAACTGCTAATCCAGCTGTTTGGCTTCTAGCCTTAATTGGATTTACCTAGAATTGATATTTGCTGTCAGCATGTGTTATAGCATCAGCAAAAGCCACAGTTATTGAAGGCTACACGGTAGCCGTTTTCAACATGTTTTAAAGGCTTAATGCTGTTGCTTTCCGCGTCTCCAACCCTTTCTGAATACATGCTGATTTTGCTTTATGGTTCCTTCTAATATTTTAAATAGTTCGGGAATTTGAGCAGTTTATAATGCCAATGCAATTTCAGGCAGGTTCTGTTTCTATATAAGTTTCAGTTTCTTCCCTTTACCTTACTATAACCATTCCAACTCACTTGTTGAAAAGCACAGAAGGCAGTACACATTTGCAATGCAAGGTATTGCAATGGAGCAAGGAATCCTCCTGCAGAGAAATCATGAATGTTTACCATCTGCACAGGTCAGTGGTGGGATTCAGCCAGTTCGCACCTATTCAGAAGAACCAGTTGTTAACTTTCTAAGCAGTTCAGAGAACCGGTTGTTGGAAGAAATCTCATTTTGTTTTTTTCCACTTTACAGGGCTAATCCTGTAAGGAAGGCAGGGAGGAAACATTCTGGTGTTGTTTCTAGCCTAATTTTTATTCCCCTGCTTACAGAAACTGCATCTCTGGTTAATCCTTATTACATTGTAAAAGCTGAGGTGAAGCGCCCCTCGACGTGAGTGATGTTGTGTTGGCCACGCCCACCCAGTCACATGATCACCGAGCCCTGCCTACCCAGCTGGTCATTAGGGCAGAGAACCGGTTGTTAAATTCTTTGAATCCCACCACTGGTACAAGTGTATCCTTATTTGACTGACAGCAAACCATGAATAAGGGGCACAACTTAGAAAATGGCTCCTGAGACATGATTATTAATGAAGTTACATTAGTTTGATTATTGTGATGCAGTGTGGAAGTAGACTGTCCAGAAGCTGCAGTCTCAGCATATTTGGAGGTCACCATGTTGGAAGTGAAAAAAAAGAAACAAATCTCAGAACTGTCTATTACTAGTTTCATTTAAGGCTAAAAGTCCAGGCTGTTAAAACACACACACACACACACACACACACACACACACACACACACACACCTGTGCCTTGGACCAGTGGTGAGGAGACAAGGGAGTGTGATCCTGACGTCAGCAGTGAGTTGTTCCTGGATGCCCAGCACCGAAGAGCTAATAGGCATCAGGAACAGTTGCGCAAGTACAGGAGGTAATTGCACTCAGCTGGTGGTCATTAGGCTCCTCTCCAGACTATAAAAGGAATGCTTGTGCACACGCCCCCTTTTGCAGAAGTCACTAGCTTGGCAGGCTGGATTGCTACCAAGGCTTGTCTGAGTTGCTTCCAAGGTTCTTATCTGTTTGTTATGCTTGGCTTTCAGCCACTGAGGTTTTGGTTTCTTGCTAATAAAGTGCTGTGACATTCCAGTTAAGCTTGTCTCGGCATTCGTTACTGGACAGAGGAGGGGGTCAGAACACAACCATATATTTAGTGACAGTTCAAAGTTACAGCACTGAAAAAAGTGACTTATGACGGTTTCATACTTATGACTGTTGCTGCATCCCCAGGGTCATTTGATCAAAATTCAGACGCCTGGCAACGGGCATGTATTTTTTGATGGTTACAATGTCCCAGGGTTATGTGATTATCTTTTGTGATCTTCTGACAAGCAAAGTGAATGGGGACTCCAGATTCACTTAACAATCATGTTACTAGCTTAATAACTGCAGTAATTCACTTAACTGTAGCAAGCCAGATCATAAAAATTGTGGCAAAAACTCCCGTAACAACTGTCTTTCTTAGCAAAGGAAATTTTGGGTTCAGCTACGGTCGTAAAGGGACACAGTGGCTCAGTGGCTAAGACTCTGAGTTTGTCAATCAGAAAGGTCAGCAGTTTGGCACTTTGAATCCCTAGCCCCGTGTAAAAATGCAAGTAGAAAAATAGGAACCACCTTTGGTGGGAAAGTAACAGTAATCCGTACACCTTCGGCATTTAGTCATGCCAGCCACATGACCACGGCGACGTCTTTGGACAGTGCTGGCTCTTTGGCTTAAAAACGGAGATGAACACCGCCCCCTAGAGTCAGGAACAACTAGCACATATGTGCGAGGGGAACAGAGGTGGGTTCCTACAGGTTCGCACCAGTTGGGTGGAACCGGTTCGTCAAATCTATCGAACCGGTTAGAAGAGGTTCCACCAGTGGCCCCGGAAAGCAG
This sequence comes from Thamnophis elegans, assembly GCF_009769535.1. NCBI lineage: Eukaryota > Metazoa > Chordata > Lepidosauria > Squamata > Natricidae > Thamnophis > Thamnophis elegans. The sequence goes on from NC_045548.1 coordinate 7,029,009, forward strand.
GCCACACCTACAGAAGAGGAGGTTCCAAATTTTTTTTTAAATATACTTTTTTATTTTCCATTTTCATAACATATAATCACATGTATACTATTACATAGCCAATATCCTATTGTATTAAGTAGTAATTACATCAGTTCCTCTTGCCATCAACGCCCAGAAAGATAAAAACCCATTATTAGCTCTTCTGCTCTCCATACACCTCTTTCTTCTACCTCTCTCCTACCTCCTTTCTTCCCTCCATCATCCTTTCCTACTCTACTTCCCCTTCCTTTCTCCTTCTCCTCTCTCTTCATTCCACTCCTCCTTATCCTCCTCATCGTCCCCCTTACCCTCTCTCCTACCCCTCTCTTCCTATCTTTCTTCTCCCTTCTGTTTCCCACTCTTCCTCTCATTGGTGTATTTCTGCTTCTGAGCAAACTCCAATCTATGTTGATGGTATTTATACTTCCATAACAATATACTTAAGATATCCTAGTTTTAAAGAAAAAATAAGAGAAGACAGCATACATGTGTATACTGTCAGTATACAATCATATTACATTAAAATCTAACACCCCTCGTCAAACCTCCCTCCCACCCAACTCCCCCCCCCCCTATATCAATATACTCAACATATCTTAGTTTTAAAGAAAAAATAAGAGAAACCCACCACTGGAGGGGAACGTTTATCTTTACCTATGGTCGTAAATCAAGGACTACCTGTATGCTTCTTGGGGCTTGTTATGTTTTTATTATGTAAATTGCTTGGAAAGTTTTTTTTCACAGTACAAAAACTTCTGTAATACATACAAGAACAAACAATTCATGCATACTCCCCTCACTCAAATTGTTTTGTTAACTGAATATTTTAAGAAGTTCTGGAGCCTCCAGAGAAAGATTTGCTTCGAATTGTCTCTGAGGTTTTGATGTGGAGCAAAGGTTATTTCATTTTCATACTAAAGTCTTTTCATTTAATCTTTTCAACAGAGGGGAATGCTGCTTTGTTTCCCTGTTTGTTTCTTCTGAGTTTTGAAGGTATCAAGAAAGCAAACTCAAGTAAAGCAAATGTTTAAGTTTAAGTTTTATTTTATTTATATGCCGCCCTATTCCCTGAAAGGGACTCAGGGCGGCGAACAACTTAAACGGGAAGGGGAAACATACAAGTACAAAATAAACATATTAAAATGACCAACAACCACACCTGTCGAGAGGGGAGGGGAGCTCATCAACCCCAGGCCTGCCGGCACAGCCAGGTTTTAACGGCTTTTCGGAAAGCAGGGAGAGAGGTGAGGGTCTGAATCTCCGCGGGGAGTTCGTTCCAAAGGGCCGGAGCTGCAACAGAGAAGGCCCTCCCCTGGGTCCTAGCCAGATGGCATTGGCTAGTGGATGGAACCCGGAGGAGGCCGGCCCTGTGCGATCTAATGGGTCTTTGGGAGGTAATTGGCAGCAGGCGGTCTCTCAAGTACCCAGGTCCAATACCATGAAGGGCTTTATAAGTAATAAATAGCACCTTGAAGCGTATCCGGAGACCGATCGGAAGCCAAATCAAGTAACAACAACAAGCTCTTTCATGCAACTGCTCATTCTGGGTAGAACATTCCAAAAATAGACTTTTTCCAGGGAAGGTGGGGGGCGTGGAAGAGGAGCTGGCATACAAAAGGGAACCCCTGTAGAATTAATACATCTTCATTAGATCAGACTTGAAAGAAAGTAGGCCAGATAAAACATAATGTTTGTGTAGCAGTGAATATTAATCAGTTTTTATTCTAATTGGAGAACGAGCAATTTCAATAATATAGCTGATTCTTCTCTTTTTGATATTTTGTTTATGCTCAACTTTTTAAACACGGTTCAGTGTTCGGTACTTTATCCATAGTTTTTGCTTTGATACGCCCCTGTTCATTCTTATTCGGTATGTTCCCTTCCAGTGGTGGGATTCCAAATTTTTTTTTTAACCACTGGTTCTGTGGGCGTGGCATGGTTTGGTGGGCGTGGCTTCGTGGGTGTGGCAGGGGAAGGTTCCTGCAAAATCCCCATTTCCTCCTGATCAGCTGGGAGTCAAGAGGCAGAGAATAGATGAGGCGGGACCAATCAGAGATGGTATTTAGCGGTTCTCCGAACTACTCAAAATTTCAGTATGTTCCCTTCGGTATATTCGGTATGTTCCCTTCCAGTGGTGAGATTCAAATTTTTTTTTTACCACTGGTTCTGTGGGCGTGGCATGTCTTGGTGGGCGTGGCTTGTGAGCGTGGCAGGGGAAGGTTCCTGCAAAATCACCATTCCCTCCACTCATGGGAAATCTCCATTCCCTCCACTCCAGGGGAAGGTTCCTGCAAAATCCCCATTCCCTCCTGATCAGCTGGGAGTCGAGAGGCAGAGAATAGATGGGAGCAGGGCCAGTCAGAGGTGGCATTTACCGGTTCTCCGAACTACTCAAAATTTCCGCTAACGGTTCTCCAGAACTGGTCAGAACTTGCTGAATAACACCTCTGTTCCGTTCCCAATTTATCCCATAGATGTCGCAGCTCAAACCTGATATTGCAGTGAATGAATAGGATAAGGTCATCATGCCATATAGTTGCCCAGACAATATTGAGACTAAAGAAGGACCCATATTTTCTTAAGATAGGTAGAAATTAGTAATACACCCTCTCAATCTACGCACTCTTCTTCTTCCCTCCCAACAAGAAGGAGAGGAATAAAACTCTTTTTTTTTTCTGTACTGGGGAAAAATGTGAAAAATTGAGAAACCTTTCAGCTTAGCTTTTTTGATACCACCAGTTCATGATTTAATATATATCTATATCTATATCTATATCTATATCTATATCTATATCTATATCTATATCTATATCTATATCTATATCTATATCTATATCTATATCTATATCTATATCTATATCTATATCTATATCTATATCTATATCTATCTATATCTATCTATATCTATCTATATCTATCTATATCTATATCTATATCTATATCTATATCTATATCTATATCTATATCTATATCTATATCTATATCTATATCTATATCTATATCTATATCTATCTATATCTATATCTATATCTATATCTATATCTATATCTATATCTATATCTATATCTATATCTATATCTATATCTATATCTATATCTATATCTATATCTATATCTATATCTATATCTATATCTATATCTATATCTATATCTATCTATCTATCTATCTATCTATCTATCTATCTATCTATCTATATCTATCTATCTATCTATCTATCTATCTATCTATATCTATATCTATATCTATATCATCTATATCTATATCTATATCTATATCTATATCTATATCTATCTCTCTATCTCTCTATCTCTCTATGTATATATCTATATCTATATCTATATCTATATCTATATCTATATCTATATCTATATCTATATCTATATCTATATCTATATCTATATCTATATCTATATCTATATCTATATCTATATCTATATCTATATCTATATCTATATCTATATCTATATCTATATCTATTAATGACAATCCATTTCTATTTATTGTTCACAAATAATCTTGGCTACTCCAGTGCTGTTGTGAAGTAGCATCGTTTAAATCGGCTTTGCTTTACCTGAAGCTGCAATACCTCTAGGATACCTACAGATGGCAGCATCCCACAAAGAACTCTTTCCAGACCCCCCAAAACCCCCCCAACCCCCCCCCCCCCCAAAGAGAAAACAGTTCTGTAATCTGTTGACAGGATTAAGAATTCCTGTTGTTTTACAGGAAGTAAATAAATCCTCACGGTCTTTTGGAAGCCTCGTAAGTATATGAGAATGGTTAAAAATTGTTTACACAATGGTAAAAGTATCAAATGGTTATTTACAGCATTTAAACCATTACCTCAGATTGATGTAGAATGGCCTGAAAGAGCAGACTGTTTGCATTATCCCACTTAGGAACATCTGTCAAACTCTTGGGTATGATGGGTATAACCGTCAAGGGTTAGTGTTTTCAGTCTGCATGGGATCTTCTAAGCTCAAACGGAATAAAGCACATGTGCAGCTGCAAGGAGGACATTGCCATGGGTCTCCAAAGCATTGAGAAAAAAGGGTAAGATCTGTAGCTCCCACACCTGAGCTACAGATAAAGCAAATGGTAAAATATTGTCTTCAGATACACTGAATTAAATTGAAGAGGATATTCAAAGATGCTCTCCTGGTCTTAACATATTTGTATGCTAACATTTCAGTGGTGGGTTTCAAAAATTGTTCGAACCTACTCTGTGGGTGTGGCCTCCTTTGTGGGAGTGGCTTGCCACCCATGTGACCGGATGGGAGTGGCTTGCCGCCAATGTGACCGGATATGAAGATGCCGACGACACTTGTCCGAACCACCTTAAATGACCTCACACACAGCACTGGCCTGCATAAGAATAGGATGTAAACTTGTTTTTTAAAAGGCATCTTTGGTTTGCGTTAAAACAACTTCAACACACGCAATGTTCTGATTGCACCACAAACGCAGTAGTCATCCTTACCTTTCACAGAGGCACTGAGTTTTATAAATATGAGCATGATAGTGTAGAATAATCATATCCAAGGGCCAGGGGTGGGTTTCAAAAAAATTGTGGAACCTCTTCTGTAGGTGTGGCCTGCTTTCCGGGTCCACTGGTGGAACCTCTTCTAACCGGTTCGGTAGATTTGACGAACCGGTTCTACCAAATAGGTGCGAACTGGTAGGAACCCACCTCTGTAACATTTGATGCAAATATGTAAGTTATGTTATTTGCATCATGTTTTGTCACTCCCTTCTCACCCAGACACCTTGTTCCTACTATATAATTTCCCGAATGAGACAGGACTACATAATAAAAATCTTATCTAGACCCTAAAATGGCTCCTTTGACCCCCACTTTTTCAAAACTCTTTCTCAAATCTGTGTGTCTCTTAGCCTGTCCTTTCCTTCAGACATTTGACTTGTGGTGCACATTAGAAAGCTTCTTCACGGTCTCCTTTCTCCCCTTAGCCTGCCTTAGCTGGCTCATTTGTTTCAGGAGACTTTAAGAGTAGCTATCATATCTCATAGCAATTGAACTGCAAACCATTTGCTTCTGACAAATCTGTCCCCTTAGTCTTCAGAATCACCCGTGGATCACAGCAAGACAATGTCACAATTCCAGGGGTGGATTCCGGCAGACACTACTGCCGGTTCACTCAGGGGCACATCCCGTGCACTAGTGGTGGGTTTAAAAAATTTTTAGAACCTCTTTTGTAGGTGTGGCCTGCTTTGTGGGAGTGGCTTGCTGGCCATGTGACCGGGTAGGAGTGGCTTGTCAGTCATGTGACCAGGTTGGAGTGGCTTGCCAGCCATGTGACTGGCTGGGCGTGGCCAACTTGTAAAATGTGGTGAAACTCACTTAACAACGCTCTTGCTTAGCAACCAAAATGTTGGCTCAGGAACTCTGGCATTGAAGAGTGCAAGTCTTAAAGCTGTCAAGTTACAAGACCCTCGCACCCCTAACGCTTTAGAAAAAAAAAACCCAGGGGTGTTCGAACTTGACAGCTTTAAGACTTGTGGACTTCAACTCCCAGAATTCCTCCTCTCGCTCTTCATCTTGATGATGTGCGGACGGGCCGGGGGAGGGAGCTGGAATCAGTTCTAAACGGCACTGTAGATTTGTGGAACCTCTTCTATAGAAGAGCTTAGAAGTGGCAGGAATCCACCCCTGCCGTGCACGCATGCTTGATGCGCGCTGCATATGCATGCGCAATACAACTAAGATTGCTCTGCATATGCGCAGAAGCAAAAAACAAGATGGCAGCACGGAGAACCAGTTCGGGGGCAGCGTGGCAGGCCTGGGCCGCTGCTGGTTCCAGTGCCAGGCTGCCAAACTACTACCGATTCAGCCAAACTGAACTGGTAGGGACCCACCTTTGCACAATTCTCTCTACCATATATAACTTGAAAATATAGCTGTCATATGCTTATAGTAAAGGCTTCTTACTTTAAGAGCTTCTTATTTGGATGTATATTCTATGATGCTGGGCATTTTTACTAAGAGGTAAGACCCCTGAAATCAATTAGGTTTATTTTATTTTTTTTAAAAAAATTCACTTCAAACCAACCTTTTGGATTGATTGCTTTCTTGTGATGAAAGAAATGTCCTTCTGGGTTCAGCTCCAAGTGGGGAAAAAGACACTGGAGACATGGAGGCTGCTTGGAAAGATGGTTTATTGTTGGACAGGACCACGTGGCTTGAGCCCTGAACAGAAAAGGGGATCACATGCTTCAATGTTGGTGGAGAAGAAGAGAAGGGCTGAGGGAGGGGCTTGCTAGGCTTTTTATAACCTGTTTGGTCCCACCTCTCTGTTTCCTGTTCCTGTGTAAGAAATGCATTCTGATTGGTTGTCAGACTCCCATGGGGCCATGCAGGGGCAACTCTCTAGGCTGCGTTTTGAATCCAGGTTTGGTTGAGCTCTCAGATGCCATGTGGTCAGCTGGGGTCAATATTATCTAATCCCATCCCCCTGTAGCTGAAGTGGAGAAGTCTTTATTATGCAAAGTGGACTAGCTTGGCCTTCTTAATGGCCCATTAACAGTGGGGATGGGCGGAAAACTACAGGCAAACTATTCTGTCTTTTAAAACATGTTTCTTTCTTTTCATTTCCAGAGAAATATTCTGCCTTTTCAATATTTCCTAGGATATTTCATTTTTCTGGGAGAGGGCTGGATGATTACTTCCCACACTTGCTTGATTTTTGCAAGTTTCCAAGGAGGAGGAATTCCTTTAATGGATGGGATGCCTGTGAAGCAGAGGTGGGTTTCTGTCGGTTTGCCCCAGATTGAGCAAACCAGCAGTGGCAGCGGCGGGAGATTCCACCCACCCTCCTGGTCGCTTCTACGCATGCGCATGCACGAACAAACTGGTAGTAAAATAAATTGCAACACACCACTGCTGTGAGCCAAATATGCTCCTTGTATCTTGTGAATACCTTTTTTAAAAAAATATCAGCAGGATAGTTAGGCAAGCTCAGGTTTTGTGGACTTTAAGAGTAAGTATAAGAGCTGTTTCTGTTGAGACATGTACCATACCTTTTAGTTTGAAAATAATAATAATAATGAAGCCTTTGTGAAGATATTTCATATCAATTGCTGGACTTACTTCTTTAGTTTTCTGGAATGTCAGGAAGTTGATCTCTCATCCAATGCAGGCCTTGAAAATTATGCATTAATCTTTTAATTAAATATATGCTTCATATTTTAAGCCCTTCGACTCCAAATAATGCAGGTACGTGCAAAACGTCTTAAAAACCACACCTGCGGAATCCTAAAGAAAGGTAAAAGCTTAGCTGTAGAATCATCCATGTAGACCAGAGGTGGGTTCCTGCCAGTTCGCACCAGTTCGGTAGAACCGGTTCGTCAAATCTACCAAATCAGTTAGAAGAGGTTCCACCAGTAGACCCGGAAAGCAGGCCACACCTACAGAAGAGGTTCCCAAAATTTTTTGAAACCCACCTCTCTCTCTCTCTCTCTCTCTCTCTCTCTCACACACACACACACACACACACACACACAGACTGACTCACACAGAAAGAGAAAGAGGAAGGAAGGAAGGAAGGAAGGAAGGAAGGAAGGAAGGAAGGAAGGAAGAAAAAAAGAAAGAAAAAGTGAGAGAGATGAAAGAAAAAAAGGAAAAAAGGGACAGAGAAACAAAAGGAAGGAAAGAGAGAGAGAGGGGGAGAGAGAGAAAGAAAGCAAGAAAGCAAGTAAGCAAGCAAGCAAGAAAGAAAGAAAGAAAACACATGGCCGGCAAGCCACTCCCACCAGGTCACATGGCCGGCAAGCCACTCCCACAAAGGAGGCCACACCCACAGAGTAGGTTTAAAAAAATTTTCAAACCCACCACTGATGTAGACATGTGTAAAATAATATTTGCAAAGAAAAAAACTTTCCACCTTTCCATAGTTTTATTGTTTTATGAAAGCAGGCTTAACATTGTCCCTTACAGAACTGTCTATTGAGGATAAACCTTGGTGGGGGGAAGGGAATCCAAGCAGTGCTATACTATTAAAATGCAAATCTTCCCCTTTTGTCCTTCATGTGGCTCTTTTGTATTGTTATGTGCATTGTGACATTGAAAGAAGTCAAGTCTGCCTCACAACAAACAGATTGACAAAAACTGTGGATTCTTGCAGATGCCTCTAGTTCCTCAAATTGTCTAGGCACGCACAAGAAAGTGGCTGTAATTTTAAGAGGATGTCATTTTGCAGAGCCCTACCATCTAACTCACAGAGGCACGATATGCAGATAGTCCTTGACTTGTGACCATGACGTAGCTGTGAATTTCAATTGTAAGTTGTGATCATTAAGTATGCACCACATGAATGGACTTGATTTTAAGACAGTTTTTAGGATGGTTGTAAAGTGAACCCTCATGGTCGCTAAACAAATCATATAGCTGTTAAGTGAATCCAGCATATCCAATGGGCATTTGGATATGCCTCCTTCTATCGGTCCACAAGAGAAAGTGTCCTCACATATTGCATTGCAGTGTAGTACGCTGGTTTAACTGCTGTGGACAGGAAGGCACTATAGAAAGTGATCAATTCGGCACAAAAAAACATTGGTTGCCCTCTAACACCACTGAATGACATTGCCAGGTCTTGCTGCTTTAGAAGAGTAGGGAAGATACTCAGAGATGATTCACACCCTGGTCAGTATCTCTTTGCACTTCTACCATTGGGCCAGTGGTGGGATTCAGCCGGTTTGCACCTATTCGGGAGAACCGGTTGTTAACTTTCTAAGCAATTTGGAGAACCAATTGTTGGAAAAAATCTCATTTTGGTTTTTTTCCACTTTACAGGGCTAATCCTGTAAGGAAGGCAGGAAGGAAACATTCTGATGTTGTTTCTAGCCTAATCTTTATTGCCCTGCTTACAGAAACTGCCTCTCCGGTTGACCCTTATGACATTGTAACAGCCCATCGATGTGAGTGACGTTGAGTTGGCCATGCCCACCTAGTCACATGACCACCGAGTCCCGCCTACCCAGCTGGTCATTAGAGCAGAGAACTGGTTGTTAAATTATTTGAATCCCATCACTGCATTGGGCAGAAGACATAGCCAGCCAAACAAACAGGTTTAAAAATAATTTCTATTCTTGGGCTGTCAAAGACTCTCAAACACATCCACAATCACTCCATGCACACGAGGAAACGTATGTCTAATTTTTTCTTTTTTTTCTCCCCCCCCCCCCGCTAATTACTTGCATTGGGATTATTCCTTATACTATTTATGTTGTTTGTATTTGTTGTCGTGGATTGCACTAGTGAGGCTAAAACCAATTTCGATGTATTTATTTTGTAATGACAATAAAGGCTATACTATACTATTGTGGCCCAGCAGGAGCCGTTGGAGCTGCCACCAGACTCCGACAGCGAGGGTCCCTCTGAGTTGGCTCTGGAGGATGTGGAGGACCCTGGACAGGGTTTCGACTCCGAGCAGGGTGCATCTGAATTTTTGATCATATGACCGTCGGGATCCTACAAAGGTCATACTGGTAAAAAGTGGCCATACGTCACTTTTTTCAGCGCCTTGTAACTTTGAATGGTCAGTAAATGAACTGTTGTAAGTTGAGGACTACCTGTATTCCTCTCACAGACTTTTATATAGCACGTCAGCTTGAGCTAGTTATGTCCATCGTGCATGAAATTTATATTTTCTCTGATCCATGGAGGGAAGAGGTTTATATCCCTTGACCTGTCCTCATCTTTAGGATGTGAGTTGTGGAAATAGCGGTAGTGACTTGGCACTTGTCAAGGGCCACAAGCAAGAATGGAAAGTATATTTAATTTAATTAATTTAATTTAATTTATAAGATTTATAGGCCGCCCAATCCTGGAGGACTCCGGGCGGCTTACACAGAACAAGAAAAGAAAAACCAACAAAATAAAAATAAAAATAAAGATTAAAATTCTCCAACACGCATACAATCAAATTGGGGCTGGACCTTACATAGTAAGGTCAACAGCCCCAGGCCTGCCGGAACAGCCAGGTCTTAACAGCTTTTCTGAAGGCCATGAGGGTGGGTGAGGTCCGGACCTCTGGGGGTAGCTGATTCCACAGGGTCGGAGCAGCCACAGAGAAGGCTCTCCTCCGAGGCCCCGCCAGCCGACACTGTCCGGCTGACGGTGTCCTAAGGAGGCCCACCCTGTGGGATCTTATCGGCCGTTGGGAGGTGTGCGGCAGTAGGCGGTCTCACAAATTTTCAAAGTCACATAATAAATAATGTGTTTACAAAATCTGCACGTTCTTGATATTTGCCTCGAAACTGTGGAAGCTGAAAAAATGTGGAGCCGAAACTCCTGCTGACATGCTCAGAGTTTTATTAATCACTAAAAGCTTGAGGTATTGCCAGGCCTCATTCTTTGAAATCAGCTCTTAAGAGATCTGCAAGTTTCCCTGAACAAAAATGTTTGACTGCTTAGGTCACTTCTGGATTGGACACTTTGATCACAGATTTGACAATGAAGATAAGGGCAGAGTAGAGGTAAGGACTGAATTGCTGACATAGGCAAGCTGGTTTCCCTCATACCTTCTAAGTGAAAACTTATGATCATTTTTCTCCAGTGCTTGCTCTGTCTCTATCTCTCCTTTTCATCTGACTTTTTAGAAAGCTGGCATACGACTGAAATCACAAATGCAGCTTACTTTATTTTTTATTTTTTTTTATTATTAGGAAATGAAGCTGCTGTTTCAGATGAATTTCTTTTTTCCTTTCTGGTTATGACAAAATTGTCAAAAGACATTTTAGCTTCCCTTCTGTGCAGCTCACTTTGGCTTGGTGTAGAAACACCACTGCTCCGCAAAGTCAGGGCTCTGACTGTTATTAAAGACAGATCCGATCCTTGCAAAAACTCTGCGCTATTTTTGAGATAAGTAAATGGCAGAGAAATAAACAATGTGACATTTCGCTTCTACACTCTGCCCAAGATGCAAACCACATACTGCTTTGGAAATAGAAAGCATGACAAATCACTGATATGATTTTTGTTAAAAAAAACAAAAACCTTTCAAACTGTAGAAACTGTACGCTTCTTTGTAAATTATACCGCTACATTTTCATAGGTAAACTGTTGTCATTTCTTTGGAAATTTGCCAAGCCCTGTCCTCGATGAGTATTTAAAGCAAAAGAGTATTGTAAACTCTTCTCGTGATAAAAATGGCAACTTCTCGATTCTTAGGAAATAAGACTATAAATATTGACTCATCCAATGAGTTGAAATATTCTTTATTAAAACTGCCATCTCCAAATCAATTAGGTTGACACATAAAGTAGGCAGCTGCCGATATTAACTTCTCATTAGCTTCCTTTAGAAATTACCTTGCAAGCATCCTAAGAACATATATTTCAAATATGTAAGCCACATTTTAGTCTAGCCTTTAAGGCTAGCATTGATAGCAGAGCAATTTCACTGTTATTTACCAGTAAATGTAATGCAGTGGTGGGTTTCAAAAATTGTTCGAACCTACTCTGTGGGTGTGGCCTCCTTTGTGGGAGTGGCTTGCCACCCATGTGACCAGAGGGGAGTGGCTTGCCACCGCCCATGTGAAGATGCCGACGACACTTGTCAGAACCACCTTAAGTTACCTCAGACACAGCACTGGCATGCATAAGAATATGATGTCAACTTGTTTTTTAAAAGGCATCTTTGGTTTGCGTTAAAACAACTTCAACACACGAAATGTCCTGATTGCACCACAAACGCAGTAGTCATCCTTACCTTTCACAGAGGCACTGAGTTTTATAAATATGAGCATGATAGTATAGAATAATCATATCCAAGGACCAGTGGTGGGTTTCAAAAATTTTGGAGCCTCTTCTGTAGGTGTGGCCTGCTTTCCGGGTCCACTGGTGGAACCTCTTCTAACCGGTTCGGTAGATTTGACGAACCGGTTCTACCGAATAGGTGCGAACTGGTAGGAACCCACCTCTGATGTAATGCTCATCTTAGTTCATGCTGCTAGTTGGACACAGAAGTGCCAGAAAAATGTGCAAATCTTACAAATTTTTCTTTAGATTTTGTTATGAAGATATAAATAATTTGAGTCAGAAGAGAGGAGATGTGATATAAATAAGGAAATGCTAATGTATACTTTGGGTGATTATTAAGTAGAAATGTTAATATCTCTTAGATTGTTTTAGATTTTTAATGTTTATTTTGTTAACACGTAATTAACTAATTTGGGACTGAGGGAAAAGACCTATAAATCTTATTAATAAATCTTTGTTTAAAGATGGTTATAAAGGTATAATCTTGTGTGGGCCTGTGGAGAGGAGAGGTGAGATAAACAGTAAATAATCTTTAGTCAACTACAATAATAACAAAGAAATGTTAATGGATAATATTTAATGATACATACAGGTGTGTTATGGGGGGAGGGAAATGTCTTAGATATCTTATTTAACTGAATTTGTTTCAGAATATGTCATAAAGGTGTAATGTTATTTGAGGTTTATTGAAACTGCAAATGAATGCCAGTAGGTGGTTGCGTCTTTAAATATAAATGATTTTAGATAAAAACATGTTTAAATAATAGTAATTAAATGAGAATTGTGGTACAGTGATAGTAAAATACATAAATTTTCTTTTTTGATTTAAAATGTACAATTCAATTTGAATGAAATATATGTAAGGATTGGGGAAGATACGCACGAATTGTATTTGTAACCAATCGATATGCTTTCTACAAGATGTAGCGAAAGATTATTCTTTTTTGTGTGTTTTTGTTTAATTAAAACAATAAAAAAAATTTCAAAAAAAGTGCCTTATTTCAGTATGAATATGATTCTCTGAATCCTATGAAGACACACAGTACTGCGCCGAAGTGGCACAGTGGTTAGAGTGCAGTACTGCAGGCTACTTTAGCTGACTGCTAGTTCGGCAGTTCGGCGGTTCAAATCTCATCGGCTCAGGGTTGACTCAGCCTTCCATCCTTCCAAGGTGGGTAAAATGAGGACCCAGACTGTGGGGGTGATATGCTGACTCTGTAAACCGCTTAGAGAGGGCTGAAAGCCCTATGAAGCGGTACTTAAGTCTAACTGCTATTGCTTTTGCTATAAAAGAGACAAAGAAATAAGAATAAATATCCGGAGCAATCCTTTTCTGAATCTTAATCTCTTTCTACCTCTTCATTTCTGCCATTTTATTCTTTAATGGGGATTTTAGAAAAAAAATGAGACACACTCTAAGCTATTTGTGTAAATGAATAATGACGATTGTCACAGATTTTCAAGTCTAATTATGCATAATAATGCAGGGTAGGAGAAGTTTTATTTACATGTTACAAAATAAGAGTTTGTGCTGTAAAGCAGGAGTTTTCTCTCACGCATCCGTAAGAGTTCTGGATGTACTTTTACCTTTTAAAAAATTAGGAAAAAAATTCAACAGCTTAATTAGCAGTAAATAAATAAAGATGCTATAAATACTAGGCTTGTAGCAAAATTAGAGGCACATTAAAGATAACGTACTTTGGGGACTTGGAGATCAGTTAGCAAGGCACAGAGAACTGGCAGCTGCTTTGAGTCAGCGGAGCAGCCCAAAATGCTGTAGGTAGAGCAGTGTGTGCACAGATAATTTAAAGGCTCACTTTACCTTATTTACATTTTCAGCCCCTATGGGATTTAAAAAGCCCTGCTTCGATTCATGAAAACTGCTGTACTAAACAGCTTGCTTGATGTCTCCCGGCAGTAGAGGAGTCTACGAAGTTCCTTGAATTTAAATGAACAAGGACTTGTTTATCCACTGCAGTTTGCTTCATGGCCACTTCTCTGGTGCTTTTTAATCTTCTGCTGTTGGGCAGACTTGATAATTATCCACCACCACCACCCTTCCCTCAAAATGCTCAGCTTCACACAACCAGTCTAGTGGAACTAAGCTCTAGAATAGGATGGCATAGTATGTGTTGTGGCCCAGCAGGAGCCGTTGGAGCTGCCACCAGATTCCGACAACTAGGGGCCCTATGAGTCATCTCTGTAGGATGTGGAGGACCCTGGACAGGGTTCCGACTCCGAGCAGGGTGCAGAGAGGCTGGTTGCCCACCAGGAGGTGCCTGAGCCTTGGACCAATGGGGAGGAGACAAGGGAGTGTGATCCAGACGTCAAGCATTGGAGCAATGGGGAGGAGACAAGGGAGTTGTTCCTGGATGCCCGGCACCCTAACCCTAACTTTAAACAATTTAAATCATTTCTGATCTTAAGCATAGGCTAACTGGAATTTCTTGGTCCCGTATTTATTTTGTATATAGTCAATCCATTTTTTCCAGTCTCGTTTATATCTCTCATTTGAGTGATCTTTAAGATATGCCGATATTTTAGCCATCTCGGCTAAGTTTGTAACTTTCTTGAATTGTAAATTCCTACTTATTAATCACCAAAATCAACTAATTTTTTATTATCAACTTTCATTGTCAACCTGTATCTTTCCAGTAACAAAATAGTCTTATCTCTCTTGCCAATGGTGGTGTCAGTCTTCTTTTTATCTCCTTTATGAAGTTTTTATAGACCTCTCTCTGCAATTTGTTACTTGAAGGTTCTCTCAGATAATCTCGTTGCCCAACAGCTGCTACTAAAATTAGCTTGTCTTTGGTTGTCAATCTTGCTTCTGATAAACTTTCTCTTCTTAAGTCCATCATCATTACTATCTTTTTTTCTTCTGTGTCCTAGAATCTGGGGTAGAGCTCTAATTCCCTTTTCCATATTCCCGAGGAGTCGAGGTGGTGCAGTGGTTAGGGTGCACTTCTATGCATTGGGGTGTGGATAATAGGAATGAAAACAGCATGTATATTTGTGTCTGGTTTCTCAGAGTAACTTTTTTGTTCCAAAAACTAACAAAGACTCCATGGGATCAATACGCATATTTCACTTTACTATGAATATTTTATTTATCTGGTTTATCTTTTTATTTATGCTACATAACTCATTTTTTAAATTGAGGTTGATAATGCCATATCCTGCAATTTGCCAAATCCAGTCTAAACATCTTGGTGACTGTGCAACACACCAAAATATAACCATATTCTTGTATCAGATCTCAGATCAGCCATTTTTAATTTTTTCTTAATGGGCACAAAATATCTGCTGGGGGCAGGAGCTGGAGCTGGGGCAGGAGTTTCTGTCTTTTAGGGGAAATATAATACTCTGCCTTTTTAAAAAATATTCCTCAAACTATTTCATTCTTCTAGGAAAGGGGATGGGTGCTAGCTTTCTACAACTGGTTATCCTTTTTATGAACTGAACAATAATAAAAATTATATGAATATTCATAACTGTTGTGGCCCAGCAGGAGCCGTTGGAGCTGCCACCAGACTCCAACAGCGAGGGGCCCATTGAGTCGGCTCTGGAGGAGATGAAGGACCCTGGACAGGGTGCCAACTCCGAGCCGGGCACAGAGAGGCTGGTTGGCCACCAGGAGGCACCTGTGCCTTGAACCAGTGGGGAGGAGACAAGGGAGTGTGATCCCGACGTCATGCATTGGAGGAGTGGGGAGGAGCCAAGGCAGTTGTTCCTGGATGCCCGGCAATGAAGAGCTAATAGGCGTAAGGAGCAGTTATGCAGTTATAGGAGATAATTGCACTCAGCTGGTGGTAATTAGGCTCCTCTTAAGACTATAAAAGGAATGATTGTGCACATGCTAGTTGCAGGAGTCAACATATTCACTAGAGCTGGAGAACTCTCGTGGCTAGCTTGGCAGGCTGGATTGCTGCTAAGGTTGGTCTGTGCTGGATTGCTGCCAATGTCTTGTCTGTGTTGGATTGCTGCCAAGACCTGGACTGTGCTGGATTGCTGCCAAGGTCCTGTCTGTGTGTTAATAAATCCTTGAAGTATCTTTGTCTCGGCGTGTAGGACAAGGGGGGGGGGTCAGAACAAATAACCATTTGTATATGCTTGTTTCTTAATACATACCTACACAGAGAGATATATTTCAATAAGAAGTTTCAGTATAGGAAAATGTAATTCTAACTTTTTGTGCATATTTCTCCAGATAAATGGCTTTTTCTTAAAAACAACTGCAAAACTCTAAAAAAGAGTAGTTCGTATCTTCTTTAAATCTGGCCAGTCATGGATCAGCGTATTTATCTAAACATTTTATATTGTTTCAAAAGTTTTATTTCTTTTAAGGCAAACATTTCATCATTCCTCAATCAGTAAAACATCGAAGTACAATTTCTTGTATATCAAAATAATTCTAGTTTACCACCAAATTCTTGTCTAGCCTAATATATACCCCTCCCCCCCTCCACCCTCTCCCCCAACCCCCCTCCACCTTCCCCCCCCCCGACTTCCCAGAACCCGTACACGGTATGGATTACTAACAAACACAGTCTAGAATCTATTGAGAAAAAAAAGAAATAAAAAATAATTAATAACATTCTACATTGACCTTAGCTTCTTCTTGCTGAACCAACTTTAAACAATTTAAATCATTTCTGATCTTAAGCATAGGCTAACTGGAATTTCTTGGTCCCATATTTAGTTTGTATATAGTCAATCCATTTTTTCCAGTCTCGTTTATATCTCTCATTTGAGTGATCTTTAAGATATGCCGATATTTTTGCCATCTCGGCTACATTTATAACTTTCAATGTCCATTCTTGAATTGTAGGCAAATCTTCCTTCTTCCAGTATTGCGCCACCAACAGTCTTGCTGCCGTTATTAGATGCAGAATCAAGTTAGTCTCTACCACTGTAAAGTCAGTACATATACCTAGTAAGAATAGCTGAGGAGTAAACTTTATCCTTCTTTTAAAAATATTTTGCATAATCCACCATATTTTTATCCAAAATGCCTTAACCTTTTGACAGGTCCACCATATATGAAAATATGTAGCATTTATCTAAACATTTTAGTAGACTACATTTTTCATCCTTCTCGTTCAGTTCCCAAAGATATTGGTGGTTTTCCTGGTGGTGACACCTATGGTTTGCCCTGTTTGGTATTATCTTCTGAATCTAGTTACAAGAATAACTTGGTTTGCTGCTGGGCTAAAACAATGTTGTTTAATCAGGTGTAGTGTGATGGGTTATTACTTTTGCCAGTAGCTTTGTTTTTAGTTGGATTGCGTACTTTTGTGAGACATCAAATGCCATTGTTGTACTGCTGAAGAAGCTTTCTGAGATGTGTGGCTAACCATAACACTCTTGTCTCCAGGGTACTCAATGAATGGCAGCAAACGAATGCTCTGCACTCCTTGTAATAATCAACTAATTGCTGAATCCTTCTTCCCTTAAAGAAAGGAAAAGTAAACATATTCCAATGGCAGAACATAATCCGAGGAAACGTTTCAGAAAACGTAAGCACAATTATAGAATATTGTGTTAAGCACAGAACACTTGTATATAGTAGCCAGCCCAGCACATTTTCATTAATCTGAATATCATCAATCCAATGTTTATGTGTAATCAGAAATTTGGATGAAATACGCTGGAATTAATATGTGGTTGGGCTGAGATGGAAGTATATACAGCTGTAGTGGTGCAGTGGTTAGAGGGCAGTACTGCAAGCTACGTCTGCTGATCACCATCTGCCAGCAGTTCGGCAGTTCAAATCTCACCAGGCTCAAGGTTGACTCAGCCTTCCATCCTTCCAAAGTTGGTAAAATGAAAAACCAGATTGTTGGGGACAAGATGCTGACTCTGTAAACCACTTAGAGAGAGCTGTGAAGCAGTATATAAATCTGTTGCGGCCCAGCAGGAGCCGTTGGAGCTGCCACCAGACTCCGACAGTGAGGGGCCCTGAGTCGGCTCTGGAGGATGTGAAGGAGCCTGGACAGGGTTCTGACTCAGAGCAGGGCACAGAGAGGCTGGTTGGCCACCAGGAGGCGCCTGAGCCTTGGACCAGTGGGGAGGAGACAAGGGAGTGTGATCCTGACATCAGCAGTGAGTTGTTCCTGGATGCCCAGCACCGGGGAGCTAATAGGCATAAGGAACAGTTGCGCAGTTACAGGAGGTAATTGCACTCAGCTGGTGGTAATTAGGCTCCTCTCCAGACTATAAAAGGAATGCTCTGGACACACCCCTTTTGCAGAAGTCACCGCATTAACAAATGTTGGAGAACAGTATTGTGAGCCTGGCAGGCTGGATTGCTGCCAGGGCTTATCTGTGCCGGTTTGCTGCCAAGGACATGTCTGTCTGTTAATAAATTCCGTAAAGTATCTTTGACTCGGAATGTGTTGGTGTGGGATGAGGGGGATCAGAACATAAATCTAAGTGCTATTGTTATTGCTATATAATAAACACAACAAAGGAGAAAAAAAAATGCAAGGGTTATAAAGTGATTGATTAATTATGTGGAAGTGCTTAAGACTAATGAAATGGATTGAATTCAAAGATAATCACATTCAGAACATAAGCAGTGACCTTCTGGATCTGACCCCTGGCCCATCAACTTCAATAGTTTGTTTTCACAGTGGCTAACCACAGGGAAGCCTCATAGTCTCCAGCTGTTGGCCTTCAAGGACAGTTATACATACCTGTAGGTTTAATCCCCATGACTTCCATGAATTGGTTCAACCCTTTTTTGAAGCTGTAATTAGCATGACATTTCATGCAAACTCCAAAGTTTAATTATGAATTATGTAAAAAAAATCTTTTGGTCCATGTACATTAAAAAAACATTTTGTATGATATTTCATCTCTATCCATGTGTTGTTGTTTTTTTAAAAAAATGACTTTCTGAATGATCAATCTGAAAAAAAGGTAATGGAAAATGATAGCATATTTTTCTGTCCTGTGCACTGTGTGATGTTTCTGGAGACAGATGTGACTCATAATAGGATAGGGATGGGGAAACTGAATAATGCTGATCTCTTTGTGTTTCTGGGACAATTAGTAGTATTTGGCAAAATGAGTGAGCCATAAAGATTATACTTTTTGATACATACTTTACTCAGTACTTTCAGCTTTATAAGGCTTTGCAAATATACAGCTTGCCCTCTCTTTTCCTTAACATACTAATTTTGGCCACACTTCCACAGGTTTGGAATAAATGGCTAAATAAAAGGGATAATAATAAGTTGTTAAGATTAAATAAAGGAAATATCTAAATTTCTCATCTAAGAGTAATAAAAATATCTATGAAACGATAGTTTTTGGATTCAGAAGTCCCAGTGTTCAGCCACTAAATATATTTTAAGAAATTAATGAAGGGTTTTTTTCATATTTTAAAAATCTTTAATACCACTATTATTTTAAAACAGGTGTGAATAGTTTAGATGGCAAAAAACCTCTCAGTGTTTTCTTCCTTAATTATTGCAACATTCCACCTTGTTCATACAAATATTTTTACCACAAATCTCTGCTAAAGTTACGATAGAATTTAGTCAATAGTGATAGGAACTCTTTGTGACATCATATTCTCAACTTTGCTTTAGAGACGTGCGGTATCCGACATATGTATGGATCATTTATTTTTCACATTGAATAATGTTCTTTTTTTCTAAGACAAATATTAAATGGATATTTGATTTTCTATTTGTAAGATTGGAAAACAGTGCTTATTTATGTTAAATACGTACACAGGCTTACATCCATTTCATTCATTCACACACATACATACACACACACACACACACAATCAGTGGTGGGATTAAAATAATTTACCAACCAGTTCTCTGCCCTAATGACCAGCTGGGTTCTCTCTTAGGTTCTCTGACCTAATGACCAGCTGGGTAGGCGGAGCTCGGTGGTCATGTGATCATGTGGGCATGGCCAACTCAAGGTCACTCAGGTTGATGGGCGCTTCGCCTTAGTTGTTACAAGGGTAATAAGGGTTAACTGGAGAGGCAGTTTCTCTAAGCAGGGCAACAAAGATGAGGCTAGAAACAACACCAGAATGTTTCCTTCCTGCCTTCCTTACAGGATTAGCCTTGTAAAGTGGGGAAAAAACAAAAGGAGATTTCTTCCAACAACCGGTTCTCTGAACTGCTTAGAAAGTTAACAACCAGTTCTCCTGAATAGGTGCGAACTGGCTGAATCCCACCACTGAGATATATACATACATACATGCATACATGCATACATACATACATACATACATACACATACACATACACATACACATACATACACACACACACACACAAACATACACATACACATACACACATACACACATACACACATACACACATACACACATACACACATACACACATACACACATACACACATACACACATACATACATACATACATATGTGTTATATATCCTATTATTCAATAGTATTCAAATATATACATAGGCTTACATCCAAATCAAAATGAAGATGAATACCACCCTCTATAGTCAGCTATGACTAGCAGAGTAAAATCTGCATGGACTTCTCTCCCTTTACCTTACATCTATATCATTCTACTCAGTTATTTTTTAAAAAAAAAATCCTAGAATTTTATTTTGAAAATTTCGTCTCGTAATCAAAATAATGCACCTTTTGTTTCATCGTTTGCATTAGAAACCACAAAAGATTTGATTTTTTTAAAAAAGAGGTAATTATTCACCACCAACAGCAAATGTGGTTTTTTTTAACTTAAAATACTTCCAGCACATCCATTATAAATAATATGAATTATTTATAAGACCCACGATTAAGCAGAAATACTGGTGGGAAAATATCAGCAATTGACAATGACATGCCAGAATGTAGTTGTAGAAAACATTCATTTATGGGATTCAAGGAAAATAGACATCACTGGGATAAGTTGCTAATTTCTTTTTCCAGGTGGACCGTTCCCGTTCTCCGAAAAATATGGTACATCATGCAACATGATGTGGCCCAAATAGAATACGAAATGGAATGGTGTCTTGGTTTAAAGAGAAGGCAAGTTATGTCTTGTTGGTGATGACTCTAGGAAAGGTGTGAGAAGCAAAATCTCTTTTTTGAGTATAAGCTCTATGGAAGATCTCCAATAAGGACAAAGTTGCTTTTGCTAAAACCATCCAATGCCATAGAAAATACTAAGCATAATTAAAGATGGAGTAACATCACTGAGAAGGGCTATCTAAGAGGTTTCGATGCAAGATCTGTTCTCAGTTTATATTCAGAAGTCAACCCCAAACTAAAGTCTATGATAGGCAGTAAAAATATTCAGATTTCTGTAATAGGAAGCAGTAATTATTTTTAACATGAGAATATATATAACAAGCATCCCTGTCTTTCATCTGTAGAAAATATGGACAAAATTGAGATTTTATTAATAGATGCCCAGAATGAAATCCATGAAGGAAGTCACAGTTTCTATGAAGAACAAAGAGTTATATGCTCATTCACTGACATTCCTATGCTATTTGGATATAGAATCAAAGAATGATACAATGAAGATCATGTCAATCCATTCCTGAGATATAAAAAAGAGGTAGACTAGCAGGTTAGATTGAAAACACATTCTAAGCATGTTACCCTGTTGTTGTTTTTTAAAAAAAATAGGAGTTATGAAATTTAAAAATCTAAGATCTAAGTTGATAAAGTTTATAAATTTTTGTTGTATATTGTCAAACCTATTATGATGGATGCCAAAGAAACCTCATCCAAGTCCTTGCCGTGGCTGAATATACTTCATTATTAGCATGCTTTAATTATGCATGAAGAGATACACACATTTAGCAATTTCAAAAATATTCTAATATTAATTATATCAAATAGTGGAAGAAGAAATCACCTCTGATTTCATTGAGGAAAATAAGAATTGGATATGGGTAAGTCTTGTCCACTACATGTTACAGCATTCCAAGAGATGCTGCAAATGTTGTATAAGATGTATTGCAGAATCCCATGGGTTATGTTTTCCTCTAGCACCACAACTCTATCAGACTATATTATGGTGGAACAGTGTAGAGATGGAACCAATGTTGTGGAACATGTATAACAGCTGATGTCGGTATAGGATAATATTTTTATCCAGCGGAAGATTGAGTTACCTGGGACTGAGTTGAGTTGAGACTGAATTATTTGATTATTTTCTAGTTATACTCCTTCTCATTGTACAAATACTGAACAAAATGCTATGTAATGTACTACATAAAGTGCCTTCAGTTGTAAATCTGAACTACCCCAATAGTTGTTTTGTACAGAGGTATGTTTATTTTTCTATTCCCTGCACTGCAAAATGAGAGAAGTGATGTAATATAATAGCCATCCAGCTTTGGACTAGCATGGTCCCCGTCATTGGTTATGCTGGCTATGAGTTGAAAACCAAGTCATTAGCCGAGAATGTGTTTTCCTGTTCCTTTAATAGTACAAATATATCTCCAGTTACTTAAATGGATTCCAATGGCATGTTTCAGCATTTTTAGTCATCATTCTGTTCTGCTTCTATATAACCCCACAAATTCAAAAACTGTTCTTTTCGGAATATGCATTTCTGTTTTATTCTTTATGAAATACATATTTTCTCCTCTGTCCAGTAAAAACAATTAGAATACAATATTTGGAGATTGAAAAAAAAACCACACATAAATAGATGTGTGGATGTGGATTGGATTCCCAATCCACACTTTAGTCAGAGATGAAACGATCTGTTTCTGTAAGATGCAGATTTCAATACATGTGAAACAGAACTTCTGAATATTAGTTTAAAATTAATTTTACATCTTTGCTGAAATATGGTATTCAGTTCAAGATGCTTGTTTCAGCAAGTCTAAATGGATTGCATTCTGCTTACCTGAAGAAGTATCTTTCGCCATATATTGTAATTGGGAGTTTTGCTTGTGTTTGAAGGGGTTATTGGAATTAATTCGTAATTTCATAATTTCATGAGTTTATATGCTGCCCAATCCCGGAGGACTCCCGGGAATTGTCAGCCTGGAATGACGCCTGATAGAACCTTCTTAATGAAGGCACCAGCTCTATGGTATTCCATTGCTTTTGAGTTTTGGATGGCTTCTTCCCTGATAATTTTTTTTTTAAAGGTTATTTTAAAAAAATTGTTGAAGGTTTCTCCCTAGAACTGTGCTTTTAAATAGTGGCTGAATTTTTAAAATTGTTTGGATATTTGTATTTATGGATTTGGATTATGGCTTCATTGGATTAACCATTTCAGGCTGGTTTAATAGCAATAGCAGTTAGACTTATATACCACTTCATAGGGCTTTCAGCCCTCTCTAAGCGGTTTACAGAGTCAGCATATCGCCCCCACAGTCTGGGTCCTCATTTCACCCACCTCAGAAGGATGAAAGGCTGAGTCAACCTTGAGCCAGTGAGATTAGAACCGCTGAACTGCAGATAACAGTCAGCTGAAATAGCCTGCAGTACTGCACCTTAACCACTGCGCCACTTCGGCTCTAATAATACAGGGCAAGCCATTGTATATCAATATAATAAATGCTCATTATCCTTATTTATACTGTTTTAATGTACGTTGCTTAAAGATTGTTTTACTTGATTTGCTCATTAATTTAGTTGATTTCAAGTTTTCAAAGTCTGCATACTTTATTTGGTTCTGCCTGCAAATGTTTGTCACTCTTGGCAGGTACATGTATATTTACACAAATACATACACATGCATTTGTGTATGTATTTTTGCCTTCTGTGTAAATATGTGCATTCTTTCATATCTGTACCCTGATGCAAACAAAATTCAGCAAACTAACAGGATCAAGAGGAAGAAAATTGGTGAAGGAGAAGACTTGAACGAAATCTGATAAGTATTTATAAGTAGAAAGATGGAGTACCAACGTTAATTACACGATATGCAAATTTGTCCAGTGCTATAATGTTTGCATTAAATTGATTAAATTGCTGTCATTATATTCAGTGACAGATATCAATTTAGCTGATTTGTTTTTATTTATTTATTACACGATATGCAAATTTAGCTGTTACAATATAGATTTTATAATGCATTTTCTCTGTGATTCCTCATTTCAAATGTGCTTCAGGCCTATGCTGCTATGAAATTTCTGCAGGACACCACTTTGGAGGAGAGGTGCACTAGACCAAGAAATGTAGATCGTGTTTCTTCCAATCTTAATTTGCAAAAACCAAATCAGTATCCTTTGTTAAAATGGGCACCTGGAAATGAATTACAAGCCAGTATAATTCTTTCAGTTTAGATGTAGCATCCATCTACAAAAAAAAGAGGCTGTTTCTGCTTTCTGAAGCAGTTAAAGTTTCCAGATGAACTTTGCTATTCTGCACCAAAGTCAATGCAATGTGCTTATTCTATGATATTTAAAGTTACACTCACATCTGGATTTTGTTGACATACCGGAGATGTGCAAATCCTGTTTCTATTTTTTTGTGTGTTTCCCTAAATATAAGATGCCTCTCTTAGGTTCTTTCTACTATAGATCCTTTATCAGCTTTCTTCTTCTTTTGAATTAGAGGCCATTTTTAAAAGGGGCTTCAGAATCCCAGCACAAAAGAAATAAGTTTACTACAGAACCCTTATTCCATTCATTTTCCATTCTCTTTGCAACTGAGAGTTGAATTGGTCAAGGCAATGCACATCCCTGTATATTTATTTGGCCCAGGGGCTGCTGGTTGCTGATCTGTATCAAACACTGTTGAAAAATGATAGTACTTGCTAATGAATACAAGTGTGACTATACTAATGTCCAAGCTGCAGTTTAGCCTAATTTGCATCTCTCTCTGCTAAATGGTTTAATTAATTTTCCATTGTGCTTACAGACTAGTTTTAATTAGCAGTTAAATCCATTCAGTTAACAGACAAAAAAAAAAGGTAAGGTGTTTACTTGCATGCAAATCACAAGTGCCTGCTTCTCCAGGCTTCATTCAGACAAAAGTTCCGAACCATTGATTCTGGATTTCTGAAGCCCTTACTCAGAGAAAAAAGAAACGAAAAAGAAACAAAATGTGAAGTGCCTCTTCATCTTCCCCCCCCCCCCCACGACAACGATAACCAAGCACTGTGTTTTATGATTCATTAACTGGCACATTCCTTGTTTTTCATCACTTTTGTCCCTTTGAACTGAAAACAGGTTGCCAAACTGCACCGGTGGTTAGGAGTTCACATCATTACCCTGAATCGAGAAAGCAAGGCATGCCACACGGAGTTGGTATTCAGCCGGTTCTGACCAGTTCTGGAGAACCAGTAGCGAAAATTTTGAGTAGTTTGGAGAACTTGGTAAATACCACCTCTGAATAGCCAAGCCCCCCATCTATTCTCTGACTCCCGAGTCCCAGCTGATCGGGAGGAAATGGGGATTTTGCAGTAACTTTCCCCTGGAGTGGGGAGGGAATGGAGATTTTACAGTATCCTTCCTCTGCCACCAGTGGTAGGATTCAGCCAGTTCGCACCTATTCGGGAGAACCGGTTGGTAATTTTCTAAGCAGTTGGGAGAACCGGTTGTTGGAAGAAATATTTTATTTTTTCCCACTTTAATCCTGTAAGGAAGGCAGGAAGGAAACATTCTGGTGTTGTTTCTAGCCTAATCTTTATTGCCCTGCTTACAGAAACTGCCTCTCCAGTTAACCCTTATTACCAACTAAGGCAAAGTGCCCATCGACCTGAGTGACATTGACTTGGCCACGCCCTCATGATCCCATGACCACCGAGTCCCGCCTACCCAGCTGGTCATTAGGGCAGAGAACTGGTTGGTAAATTATTTGAATCCCACCACTGCCTGCCACCCCCACCAAGCTACACCACGCCCGCAGAACCAGTAGTAAAAATATTTGAATACCACCACTGATGCCACGTTGTACTGAAGTGGCATCTTATACTGTTAATCTAACTATAAAGTCATGTTATCCCAAAGATGCTTTTTCAGGAGCCAAGTGGAGTGTCTTGATTTTCTTTGAAGATGTTTCGCTTCTCATCTCTGACTGAATGCAGGGGAATGGAAGGTACTCCCATAGGGCCATGCAGGGGTTACTCTCTAGGCTGTGTTTTGAATCCAGGTTTAGTTGAGTTCTCAGATGCCATGTGGTCAGTTGAGTAAAGGGCCAATATTATCATGCCTTTACTCCCATCCCCCCTGGGGCTGCAGTGGAGAAGTCTTTATTATGTAAAAGGGACTAGCTTGGCCTTCTTAATGGCCCATTAACAGTGGGGATGGGCAGGAAGCTACAGGCAACTATTCTGTCTTTTAAAACATCTTTCTTTCTTTTCATATCCAGAGAAATATTCTGCCTTTTCAATATTTCCTAGGATATTTCATTTTTCTGGGAGAGGGCTGCATGATAACTTCCCACAGTGTATATGCCTTTGTACTTCTTTTGCACATATGCAGTTTTGATGTGTTTACATTTTCCTAACTTCAGCAGTAACTTGGTTTCTTAATATGTGTAAACAAAGCACTAGTTGTCCCCCACACAGTACTGTGTTCAACCTTTCTTGGGATTCTGATAAAAGTTTTGTTTTCTAAGAATTGTAATCCATTTCAGAAACATCCTTCTGGCCTGTTTATGAAGACACGAGCTAGGACAGGGTCTCCCAACAGGGAACTCTCCAGATGTGTTAGATTAGGACTCCCACAAATCCTGGCTGAGAAATCTGGGATTTACGTTCAAGCACATCTGGAGAATATCAGGTTAAGAAAGGCTGATCTGGGGTGAAATGAAAGTATCTATTGAATATGTCTGTAAGGGAGGAATTCCTTTCGGGACAAGGCAGGCCTTCTGGATTATGTTTGATCCAGTAAAGAGGAATCCTAAGTAGAAACAAGATAGACTTCAAGGATCAGAGCCCACCAACATACATCAGTCACAAAATTAATTTTGTGTCACTGTCTCTAATAATTCTAGACTCTGCAGATAAGCCATGATAAGGTTGTGGTCAAAAGGAACTAAAAAGGCCTGTAACAATGCTAAGAGAACTCTAAAGTTGTCAGAAATAAAACAAATACTTAAGATAAGGTAAGGTGTTGTGGCCCAGCAGGAGCCGTTGGAGCTGCCACCAGACTCCGACAGCGAGGGGCCCTATGAGTCGGCTCTGGAGGATGTGGAGGACCCTGGACAGGGTTCCGACTCTGAGCAGGGCGCAGAGAGGCTGGTTGGCCACCAGGAGGCACCTGAGCCTTGGACCAGTGGGGAGGAGACAAGGGAGTGTGAGCCTGAGGTCAGCAGTGAGTTGTTCCTGGATGCCCGGCAGTGAAGGGCTAATAGGCATCAGGAACACTTGTGCAAGTACAGGAGGTAATTGCACTCAGCTGGTGGTCATTAGGCTCCTCTCCAGACTATAAAAGGACTGCTTGTGCACACGCCTCTCTTGCAGAAGTCAATGCAGGAACTAATGTTGGAGAACATTATTGTGAGCTTGGCAGGCTGGATTGCTGCCAGGGTTTATCTGTGCTGGATTGCTGCCCAAGCTTGTCTGTGCCGGTTTGCTGCCAAGGACCTGTCTGTCTGTTAATTAAATGCCATAACTTATCTTTGGCTCAGCATGTGTGTTGGTGTGGGACGAGGGGGGTCAGAACAGTAAGGTAAGGTAAGGCATGATCAGAATAAAATTGAAGTCCTACTGCATGTGAACAGGCCATTATAGACTGATCATGCTCACTGATTATAGAATGCTGAGTATCTATGAAGTCAGATAAGTTGTGTTCACAGTTTTTTGCCAATTGAGTAAGTGCTAAGTGTTTGTTGGGAAGGACGATGAAAAGCTATTTTGAAGCAGGACCTACGCCCCTACCAACTCGACAGGTGACACAAATAACCAAGACAATGATATTTTGTTCTGTTGCTTTTGCCATGTCTTTTACACGGCTCTGCATTCTGTTATTGTTAATTTGCTTAGAGTCGGCATAAACACAAAAATCTAGGTGCCCACTAGATGCCAGCTAAGTGATACATGTCACAGGATCTTTTTTAAAGTATTGATAATCAAACTGACAGACACTCAATGAAGACACAAAGCTCTGGAAATCTGGACAGTTGGTTTTCTTTAATCTCCCTCCAACGTCTGATGGAGACCTTTATTTTAGAAAACAAGGAAAGATTTTATTTTAAAAATGTAAATGTCTCAAACTAATTCAGAAATTTATATGTTAGTATGAAAACTACATTCAAGCTATATATTTTTATAGGCTCTTCACTTACACTATATCCTTTGAAGTTCAATCTCACTGCATCTTCTACATTTCTTATAGATTTTTTATTGCTAACACACACACACACACACACACACAGATGGAGGGAGGGAGGGAGAATGGGAGGGAGAAAGAGAGAGGGAGGGAGAGAGAGAGAGAGAGAGGGAGGGAGGGAGAATGGGAGGGAGAAAGAGAGAGGGAGGGAGGGAGAGAGAGAGAGAGAGGGAGGGAGGGAGAGAGGGAGGGAGGGAGAGAGAGAGGGAGTGCGGGAGAGAGAGAGAGGGAGGGAGGGAGAATGGGAGAGAGAAAGAGAGAGGGAGGGAGGGAGAGAGAGAGAGGGAGGGAGGGAGAATGGGAGGGAGAAAGAGAGGGAGGGAGAGAGAGGGAGGGAGAGAGAGAGAATGGGAGGGAGAAAGAGAGAGGGAGGGAGAGAGAGAGAGAGAGAGAGAGAGAGAGAGAGAGAGACTTAATCTAGATACATCTCTACTGTAAAGTCCTCTCTGGACTTTTCCTGAGTTCAATCTGTCTTTTTATATTTTTAGTTTCTGTTTTCTACTTCATTTCTGTCAAAATCATGACTTTGTCTTTTATGTTTATTTGTTCCTAGCTCAACTTCTTGACTTTTTTCCTCTTCCAAATCTCAGCATCTTCTGAGAGAAACGACTAAAAGAGCCCTTCCCTCATGCCATGTCTGAGGGAAAGAAATTTACAACTCTCTCTCTCCAATTTTCTCAGTTGCTCCCTTTCTTCTGGTGTCCTATTCTCCCCAAGGCAATCTACCTTTGCCTGTGCCCGTTTGAGTTTTTTCCTCTGAAAAACTATTATTTTTTAAAAAAATATGTTTTTTTTAAAATCCGAATGTTGGAGATGTGAGTGTAGCAATAGCAATAGCAGTTAGACTTATATACCGCTTCATAGGGCTTTCAGCCCTCTCTAAGCAGTTTACAAAGTCAGCATATCACCCCCAACAACAATCCGGGTCCTCATTTTACCCACCTCGGAAGGATGGACGGCTGAGTCAACCTTGAGCCGGTGAGATTTGAACCGCTGAACTGCAGATAACAGTCAGCTGAAGTGGCCTGCAGTACTGCACCCTAACCACTGCGCCACCTCGGCTCAGTAGTGTGTTGACGCTACATATTATCATGTGTGGTGGACTTGTAAAAAAGTTAAAGCATTTTGGATAAAAATATGGTGGATTATTGAAAAGATTCTTAAAAAGAGGATAAAGTTCACTCCTCAGTTATTCTTGTTAGGTATAATCACAGACTGTACAGTTATAGAGACTAATTTGATTCTGAACTTAATAACGGCAGCAAGATTGTTGGTGGCGCAGTACTGGAAGAAGGAAGAATTGCCTACTATTCAAGAATGGATGTTAAAAGTAACAAACTTAGCAGAGATGGCTAAAATCTCAACATATTTGAAGGACCATTCAAATGAGAAATATAAGTTGGAGAAGATGGATTGATCACATTCAAAATAAATATTGGACTAAGAAATTTCAATTAGCTTATGAATGAACAAGGAATGTTATAATTTATCTAAATTTAGTTTAATAAAAGGGGAGTTAAAGTACAAGAAGAGGTAGGATGCTATAGTTGGTTAGCTTATGTTAGTGTATGATTGTTAAATGTTTATGCCCTGTATTTTGCTCTGGAAACTTGGAGGGGGGAGGGTTGGAGGGGGGGAGGGAAGGGGTATGGGGAGGGAAGGGGAAGGGAAAATATTTGTAAAACTTATTAAAACTCTTCAATTAAAAAAAACATTTTGTGATTCACCTATGGGGATGTATGTATGGTTAAGGCACCAGGGTAGGAACAATAGCAATAGCAATAACAGTTAGACTTATATACCGCTTCATAGGGCTTTCAGCCCTCTCTAAGCGGTTTACAGAGTCAGCATATTGCCCCCACAGTCTGGGTCCTCATTTTACCCACCTCGGAAGGATGGAAGGCTGAGTCAACCTTGAGCCGGTGAGATTTGAACTGCCGAACTGCAGATAGCAGTCAGCTGAAGTGGCCTGCAGTACTGCACTCTAACCACTGCGCCACCTCGGCTCACAAGAGACTGTGACTTCTAGTTCTGCAGTGGATATAAAAGCTGGTTAGGTGATCTTGGGCCAGACACTCTCTCACAGCCCTAGGAAAGGGGCAATGGCAAACCACTTCTGAAAAACCATGCCAAGAAAACTGCAGAGGCTTGTCCAGCAGGAGGCCAGGAATCAACATTTCTAAATTTCCAAATATTGACCATTGTTTTTGACTTCAGGCAGTTAATGGTGCTGGATGCATGCAGTGCATTCCTCACCGCATAGAAATGGACGAACGTTCATTTCCCAAAGAGTCTGTCGTGAATGAGTATTTAAAACAAAATCTTTTCACTGTTTTCTTTCAGATCACAAAAAGGGAGCTCATGTGTTTTAGTTTAATACAGCTCAAAAAAAATTATTTTCAAAGGGATAGGACAACTGATGCATGCTTTATAGATGGCGACTGTGGATGTCAGATGTAGCTAATGTAGCTGTTATTTTTCAAGCTGTTTGCAATTAATTTGAGAGAGGCTTTTTTCCTTATTTAATTTCATCTGACAAACTAATAAAATCCCCCAGTAAAAGCTTTAAGCCTATCATAATGGGGGGAACACTTTACTCGGTTTCTGGAGGACAATAAAATCATAGAAACTATCCATGTGGGGTTTTTTTTCCTGTTAATCTTAGGCACACAAATGAAGTAGAATTGCAGACATAATATGAACTTGCTAGGCCAGTGTTTCTCAACCTTGGCAACTTGAAGATGTCCGGACTTCAACTCCCAGAATTCCCCAGCCAGCGAATGCATTCGCTGGCTGGGGAATTCTGGGAGTTGAAGTCCGAACATCTTCAAGTTGCCAAGGTTGAGAAACACTGTGCTAGGCATTCTAGTGGGTGTTGTATAATTTACTTCTGATGAAGCAAGCTCAGCCTTCAGCTACAAACTGGCGGCCTGTGGGCCGGGTCCATTTATGCGCAGGCCATGCTCACACCAGCTCCACAAAGGAAAAAAACATTCACAATACATCACATGATGGCAACATGACGTGGCACGTTTGACACCCATGAGCTACAAGTTGGCAGGGGTGCAGAGCCGAGGTGACGCAGTGGTTAAATGCAGCACTGCAGGCTACTTCAGCTGACTGCAGTTCTGCAGTTCGGCGGTTCAAATCTCACCGGCTCAGGGTTGACTCAGCCGTCCATCCTTCCAAGGTGGGTAAAATGAGGACACGGATTGTTGTTGGGGGCGATATGCTGACTCTGTAAACCGCTTAGAGGGGGCTGAAAGCCCTATGAAGCGGTATATAAGTCTAACTGCTATTGCTACTGCTATTGCCCTTGATTTTGAGATGTTTCATTCAGTATACTAGCCAATTATATTTTTTTAAAAAAAAACCAGAATAATAAATTCTTTACTTTTTAAAAGAATAAACCCAGCGATCTGTTAACTTCTATTATTCAATTTGAATCAGCCAGATTGCGGCCGGCATAGGATTACCAGACTTCCAGCAAAAGGAGGACATATTCCCTTCTTTATCTTCATCTTCTTCATTCAACAAACGTAGCATTGCAAAATCAGGTATTATCTGGCTCTTCAAGTATTTTTTCCGCAGCAGTTTTCTCCACCAGGCAGTGTTTCCCTAATAAGTGCTAATCACAGGTTAAGAAGCTCAACTGAGACCTTAATTAACTGATTAGCACCTTCTCTTGCTGCTGCCAGAAACTGACAAGACCTTAATCAGTTACATGCTGAAGGCTTTTGCCTCCTAACCTGCTCTAGCACATTCCTTTGATTGAAAAAAAAAACCCAGCCTTTCTAATATTGGAAAAAGTAATTTGATATGCACATTCGCCTAAATATTTGTTTTTAATCTTTACTGGGTTTTTTTTTTTTTTGGTTACAAATGCCAGGAAACAGTTAGTATGTTCTTCTTTCTCCTTTCTTTCTCCTTTCCAATTGTGTGCAGCTTGGGATGAATAGTGGGGAGATCAGTAATCTGTTCCCCCTCTCCATGTATTCATATCTGTTACTATATCACATGAACTGGAGTCAAACATTAAACAATCAAATAAAGAGGAAATATTTTCATTAACAGTGTATGAAAATTATAGTGAAGTGACTTAAACTGTACTGGATAATTCACACTTCGATAGATATGTGCATCACTTTATTGCCCATCACACAGGTACAGCGTATAATTATGCATGTGTGTATGTGACTGTGTGTGTGTGTGTGTTCTTTTTTTAAAAAGATTTTTATTAACAAACATGTAAAATACACACACAAAAAAAATTAGACGTACACTACATTTATACAATACAGTACGAACAGGAACTTCCTGTTCTTTATAATAGCAATCATCAATCGATACCGCTCACCTTATATTATTTCCCCTTCTTTTGTATTTCATTTGGATTTCACCATTCTTAACCCTCTTATTTTACTCATAACTATTTTTTTTTTGAGTTTTGTTATATTCCTTCATTGATTCTTGTTTCTTTCCTCCATCCACCTATACCATTTATCCCATATCTGGTAGAATTCTGATTCTTCCTTTCCCTGGATTTCTTTAGTTAGTTTGTCCATTTCGGCACAGTCCATAACCTTTCTTATTATTTCATCTTCGCTTGGGATTAATTTGTTTTACCATTTCTGAGCAAAGGCAATCCTTGCCATTGTAAGTATATGTAGTATTAAATACTGGATTTCTTTTTTGTATTTCACTGACGTATTTCCTAATAAAAAGCAAAACTTCAGGTTTCCATTCTATTTTAACCCCTGTTATTGCCTCCAGCCAATTTTTGATCCTTTCCCAAAATGCCTGATACACACACATGTACGCAAATACGGATAGGTGCACAGAAAGAGTATTTCTATATAGTCATTTTAGTTAGGGACTTTTAACCTTAACAGTATAATTTTCATTTCAATGTGTCAACTGAATGAAGATCAAACCTTAAAAAGCCGGCACCTCTGTTTTTTTGTCTTGTAACTTGTTTTTCCTCTTTCTTTCCTGGAACCAACTGACAGGCAGCCATTGTCCCTTCAGTGAGCACACTGTGAGATTACTTTGACCTCGTCCCATCAATCTGCCTCAAATGGATAATGATCTGTAATCACTTTCTTTCAGGGGAGTCAATAAATTTGCCAAGGCCCCATTCCTCTCTGAAGGGCTCCTTATGTTCGCTCCCATTTGTGCAAGGATACCCTTTTTACAGCACTAAATAGCCGCACACATGGCACATTCTGTTCAGAGACACCAGGCTGTTGTTCACTGTTGATTTTCCATGGCTCTTGCACTCGAAAAGGGTGGCTAAGCATTACATGCTGGCACTCAGTGGGATGCTGGCCCAAATCATGCCACTTCAAAAGCAGCCACTCGCCTCCTTCATGCTGACCTGCCATTAGGTCACTTGGTATGGGGCTTGTAATTGATGAGTTTAACATGAAGGGCTTCCCCGCCCCCCCTTCTTCATTTAACAGGAAACTAATCAGAATAAAGGGTGCGTGTTAGGGTACGGATAAAGACATTAAACCAGTTACTAGAGGATACTAACCTGCTTCTGCGGCTGAGAGCCAACATGAACATCAAGGAGGGTAGCAATGGCTAACCTAATTTGCAATGCTTTGATTCGCTTCTGATTAAGTCTTGAAAGACATCTGAGCTTGGCCTCCAACTGGACCCAGGAAAGAAAAGGGGGGGGGGCATCCTTTGTTTCTCATTTGTACCTTCTGATGTGAACAGATGAATAAAAGCAGTGTGAGGATAAGAATAAGAGTTTCAAGGAAGTTGTGGAATGGATTAGAATCTTCAAGAGGGAGAAAGGAGAGGAATAGGAGAAAGGGAAAGGCAGAGGAAGAATGGGAGGGAATGTAAGAGTAGGAAAGAGGAATGGGAAGAAGAGGGGAAGGGTAAAGGGGAGGAAGGGGAAGGAGAGAAGGGAAAGGAGAGGAGGAAGGAAGGAAGGAGAGAAGAAAGAGAAGAAAGGGGGGTAGGAAGGAGGGAGGGAAGGAGGGAGGGAAGCAAGGAGGGAAGGAAGGAAGGAGAAAAGGAGAGAAGAAAGGAGGGAAGGAAGGAGGGAAGGAAGGAGAGAAGAAAGGAGGGAAGGAAGGAGGGAAGGAAGGAGGGAATGTAGGAGAGAAGGAAGGGGGGAAGGAAGGAGGAAAGGAAGGGGGAAAGGAAGGAGAGAAGGAGAAAAGAAAGGAGGGAAGGAAGGAAGGAGGGAAGGAAGGAGGGAAGGAGAGAAGGAGGGAAGGGGAAGGAGGGAGGGAAGGAAGGGGAGTAGGAGAGAAGAAACGAGGGAAGGAAAGAGGGAGGGAGGGAAGAAGAAGGAGGACCGTTGTAAGATAAGATGGATCTATGGGATGATAAAAAAGCAATCTTCAAGTATATTGTCAACAGTAGGGAAAAATTGTTATAAATACATATTATTAATAACAGTTATGAGATCATATAATTGTGAATGTATATATGAAATTGATTAAAAAAAAAGAATCTTCAAGAGATGGAAATAACATAGGAGTTCCGAAGAACAACATGAGTTCTGATTTTAATTATTTAATAGTAGAGTCAATCATCTATTTTCAACATATTAAAGGAAGTATTAAGTGCAGTCATAATAAACGATGTTCTAATCCCTTAACTCAGAGATGGTATTCAGCAGATTCTGACCAGTTCGGGAGAACCGGTAGCGGAAATTTTGAGTAGTTCGGAGAAGTGGTAAATACCACCTCTGACTGGCCCCTCCCCATCTATTCTCTGCCTCCTAAGCCCCAACTGATCGAGAGGAAATGGGGATTTTGCAGTAACTTTCCCCTGGAGTGGAGAGGGAATGGAGATTTTACAGTATCCTTCCCCTGCCACACCCAACAAGCCACACCCACCAAGCCATGTCATGCCCACCAAGCCACGCCCACAGAACTGGTAGCAAAAAAAATTGAATCCCACCACTGCCTTAACTACAGTTAAGTAAGCTCACTGCCCCTTTACTACCAAATTAAAGAGAGATTTTTGTTGTTGTCGAAGAACGAATATTAAGGTAGTGTTGAAGTATTGTGGGTAAATCCCGGGATTTCCTCTTTCATGTGAAGTCGTAACTAGAAACCTAACATACTGCTAATATTCTGAAAAATATTTGTATCAGCATATCCACCATTTTTCCTGGCCCTGGTAACTATTCCCACAGTGCTCCAGTAGTGTCACATAAAATTTGGGGTATAGGACAGGGTCTTCTAGTAATAAGAAACACTAAGGCAATTGTATCAAATCATAGTTTTCACATGGAGGAATAGAAATATGAGCATTGTGCAAAGCCTTCAAGAGTGGTACATTGGAAGGGACAAAATGCTCCTTCATTGTCAAAAGTTTTCAAAATTGCAAATGCATAAAGACCCAGTTTGCTAAGTGCATGGGTGGGTGCGGGAGAGGGAGTTGGAAACAGGCCCCAGAGTAGTTATGTGGATAATGCAAATGTTTTAGATTCTTCTGTGTTTTGAAAAGGTTGTTGCATTTGGGCTTCCATCTCTTTAGAAGGCTCTACAAAGTTCTAGTTACATTTATACATACTGTAGCTCAGTGGTGGGTGGGTTTCAAAATTTTTAAGAACTTCTTCTGTAGGTGTGGCCTGCTTTGTGGGAGTGGCTTGCCATCCATGTGACCAGGTGGGAGTGGCTTGCCGTCTATGTGACCAAGTAGGAGTGGCTTGGCAGCCATGTGACTGAGTGGGAGTGGCTTGGTAGCCATGTGACTGGGTGGGCATGGCCAACTTGTAAAATGTGGTGAAACTCACTTAACAATACTCTTGCTTAGCAACCAAAATGTTGGCTCAGAAACTCTGGCATTTGAAGCACGCAAGTCTTACAAGACCCTTACACCCCTAACCCTTTAGAAAAAAAAACCTAGGGGTGTTCAAACTTGACAGTTTTAAGACTTGTGGACTTCGACTCCCAGAATTCCTCCTCTCGCTCTTCATCTTGATGATGTGAGGACGGGCGGTGGGAGGGAGCTGGAACCGGTTCTAAACAGCGCTGTAGATTTGTGGAACCTCTTCCATAGAAGAGGTTAGAACTGGCAGGAACCCACCCCTGCTGTAGATAGATGTAGCTATCCTTCCTTTTTTAATGTTTACTCAAAAGTAAGAGGAAGACTAGAGAGGACTTGCTTTTGAAGCAGGAACTTCAGAAAATGTAGTGCTCATATTGCTCTCATTGCCAAGGCTCTGGGATTCAGGTCCCCAGTCTGAATGAAGGAAATAACATACTATAGCAAAATTTGCCATGCCTTTCATAGGATTTCATAAACTAGTGCGCTATTCTCAGAATTTGGGGTTATAAATAATGAATTACGTCTGAGCCGTGGCTCAGACGTGACACCGAACTGTCCACTCCCTTCCCTTCTTCCCAGATATGCATATTCTTTGGATGGATTAATATTGCTATTCTCATTACATTTGTCCAAGCCAAGAATTATTGTAGTGTAATGAAGGGGTTTGAACCCTTGATCAGTTCTTAGCAGAGACTCTTTGTCTGACATAGAGCGGGCCTACAGTCTGTCTGGTTCACCGACAAATGCGCGCTCGACAAAAGCGCGCCGACAAAACCGCGGCGAGAAAACCGCGAGGTCGAAATCGCGCCCACAGAAGCGCGCCGACAAATGTGCGCCAACAAAAGCACGCCATCAACAAACAACGCGAAAACAACGTAATAACCCTAACCCTAACCCTAACCCTAACCCTAACCCTAACCCTAACCCTAACCCTAACCCTAACCCTAACCCTAACCCTAACCCTAACCCTAACCCTAACCCTTACCCTTACCCTTACCTTAACCCTAATCATGCTTTTGTGGACGCGGTTTTGTCGCCGCGGTTTTGTCAAGCACGCATTTGACAGGTCACGAGTCTGTCTACTATGCAATGCCCAGATTGCTTACCTGAAAAATGTGCAGTTATATATCCAGACACAATTACCTTTACTTTGAGAGGGGAATAATATCCTCGCTCATACCTTAATTTGAACACGAGAACACCCATGAAGAAATAATGTATGACTCCAGAGAGTCACACACGCATTTCTTTACACTCTTATTATTCCCCCCCCCCGCCCCAAAATAGCAGAGAGTTGAAAATCATAGCAAACCAAATAAATTTGTCTAATCTCTATGCATGATGTAATATCTCTGTGTCTGCTGTTCCACCCTGTAGAAAGACATTCTCGGACCAGAGTATGAATTGACCCTATGGATGTGTTTGCTTCTAGTCAGATCAAAGATCTGAGCTTCCTGGTTCAAAACAACATCTGTCCAAAGCGTTGTCCTCAGCCGGCATTCTTTCCCAGGCCCCTCTGCTTCCCAATGGGTTTTATTTTGCTGTCAGATGGGCCTCCTTTGACTCAAACCAGAATTGCTTTGTGGTCCATTTCTGGTTAGTGTGTCCTGCCATGACTTTGTTTTCAGCGCTGCCAGGATTATGAATGATAAGCATCTCAGAAAGAATTTGTTTCCACTGTGTTAGGAAAGTTGCCTCCCATTGTAACTCATTAAATGCTTAATTGACGTCATATAACAGAAAGAACACATAGAATAGAATAAAATAAAAAACCCCTTTTTTTTGAAGTCTCAGGGGTCCCAAGTGAGCTGTAGTTGAAATTGAGAACCGCTGCATTTCAAAATTGAGTTGCAGCCTTCTAGGCATTTCTCAGTGCCAGGGGCACTTGGGAACTCTCCTCTTTGAGAATTGCCTGCAAGGGTCCATATCCTGTAATTACAGGGAAAAGGGGAAAAAAAGAGAGAAAAAAAACATTCCAAATTGATGAAAAAAGATATGAACAAATTAAGTGGGAATCCCTGAACAGATTTGAATATAATGTATTTTAGCTACTTCCAAAGTTATGTCATTTTGCTTAATTGCGATAGTCTTAGAGAAACAAATGACATTCTCAATTAAAGTACACACACAGCACTGTTTGGACAGGAGGAGCGTTCATTATTTTATTCCAAGAATTAAATCAAGGAAAAACAGGTCCTGAAGAATACTGAGAGAGAATTTTTATGTTTTATAGATGGCATTTAGATCCCCAAACGTTAGCTTGTATGTATCCAAATTTATAATCCAAATGTTGGAGATGTGATTGTGTTGATGCTATGTATTATTATGTATGGTGGATTTGTAAAAAAAAAAAAAAAGTTAAAGCTTTCTGGGAAAAAAATATGGTGGATTATTCAGAATATTTTTTAAAAAGAGGATAACGTTTACTCCTCAGTTGTTCTTGCTAGGTATAACTACAGACTGTACAGTTATAGAGACTAATTTGATTCTGAACTTAATAACGGCAGCAAGACTGTTAGTGGCGCAGTACTGGAAGAAGAAAGATTTGCCTACTATTTTAGGTTTAGGTTTTAGGTTTTATTTGCATTTGTAGGCCGCCCTTTTCCCTGAGGGGACTCAGGGCGGCTCACAGAAAACCAGGGAAGGGGGAAATACAACATTGAGACAACAACACATAATAAAATAATGAGCAACATGCATACAACATTCGGGCGGGGTAGGAATCCTTATCCCCAGGCCTGACGGGCGAGCCAGTTCTTCAAGGCAGTGCGGAAGGCCTGGACGGTGGAGAGGGTACGAATCTCCACGGGGAGCTCGTTCCAAAGGGTCGGGGCTACTGCTGAGAAGGCCCTCCTCCTTGTGGTTGCCAGCCGACACTGGCTGGCCGATGGAATGCGGAGGAGGCCTAATCTATGAGATCTTATAGGTCGTAGGGAGGTAATTGGCAGAAGGCGGTCTCTCAAGTATCCAGATCCACTGCCATGTAGGGCTTTATGGGTGATCAATAGCACCTTGAAGCGCATCCGGAGATCGACAGGTAGCCAGCGCAGCTCGCGGAGGATAGGTGTAATGCGGGTGAATCGGGGTGCACCCGCAATCACTCGCGCGGCTGCGTTCTGTACTAGCTGAAGTCGCCGGATGCTCCTCAAGGGCAGCCCCATGTAGAGCACGTTGCAGTATTCCAGCCTAGAGGTCACAAGGGCCCGAGTGACTGTTGTGAGGGCCTCCCGATTCAGGTAGGGTCGCAACTGGCGCACCAGGCGTACCTGGGCGAATGCCCCCCTGGTCACAGCCGCTATATGATGGTCGAATGACAGCTGTGGATCCAGGAGGACTCCCAAGTTGCGGACCCTCTCTGAGGGGTGTAAAATTTGACCCCCCAGCCTGAGTGTTGGATTATTGGCCAAATCTTTGGGAGGAAAACACAACAGCCACTCGGTCTTTTCTGGGTTGAGCACAAGCTTGTTAATCCTCATCCAGTCCATGACGGCTTCAAGCCCCCGGTCCATCACGTCAACCGCTTCATTGATTTGGCACGGGGCGGACAGATACAATTGAGTATCGTCCGCATATTGATGGTATCTGATCCCGTGCCTACGGATGATCTCTCCCAGCGGTTTCATGTAGATGTTAAATAGTAGGGGGGATAAGACCGAACCCTGCGGCACCCCATATTTTAGGGGCCTTGGGGACGATCTCTGCCCTCCCACTAACACCGACTGCGACCTGTCCGAGAGGTAGGAGGAGAACCACCGTAATACGGTGCCCCCCACTCCCACCTCCCGCAGTCGTCGCAGAAGGATACCATGGTCGATGGTATCGAAAGCCGCTGAGAGGTCAAGGAGGACCAGGATGGAGGGATGTCCTTCATCTCTGGCTCTCCAAAGATCATCCATCAATGCGACCAAAGCGGTTTCCGTGCTGTAACCGGGTCTGAAGCCTGACTGGAAGGGGTCTAGATAGTCTGCTTCCTCCAAGGACCGTTGGAGCTGGAAGGCCACCACCTTCTCAACAACCTTCCCCAGAAAGGGGAGGTTGGAGACCGGGCGAAAGTTGTTAAGGACAGCTGGATCCAAGGATGGTTTCTTCAGGAGGGGTCTCACCACCGCCGCTTTCAGTGCGGCGGGGAAGTTCCCCTCCCGAAGGGAGGCGGTTACAACCGCCCGGATCCAGCCTCGTGTCACCTCACTGCAGTTAGAAACCAGCCATGAGGGACACGGATCCAGGACACAGAGAATGGATGTTAAAAGTAGTAAATTTAGCGGAGATGGCCAAAATCTCAGCATATTTGAAGGACCATTCAGATGAGAAATATAAACGGAAATGGAGAAGATGGATTGATTACATTCAAAATAAATATCGACTAAGAAATTTCAATTAGCTTATGAATGAACAAGGAATGTTATAATTTATTTAAATTTAGTTTAATAAAAGGGGAGTTAAAGTACAAGAGGTAGGTAGGATGCTATAGTTAGTTAGCTTATGTTAGTGTATGATTGTTAAATGTTTATACCCTGTATTTTGCTCTGGGACATTGGAGGGAGGGAGGGTTGGAGGGAGGGCAGGGTTGGGGTGGAGGGAGGGGAGGGGAAGGGGAATATTTGTAAAACTTATTAAAACTTTTCAATAAAAAAAAGAATACTGGATGAGAGGGCCTTATCTACAGTCGAACCAGCTGTTCCAGTTTCCGACACTGCCGCATGCACAAAAAATAGTTGATCGTCGCATGTGCATGTACGCCAGAAACCAGGAAGAAGAACGGGCAATGCCACGCCTGCCAGGTGACATAGCTCCGTGTGCCACTTTGGGCATATGTGCCATAGCTTTGCCATCATAGTTCTATAACATAGGGAATAAAAATGGGCAATAGTCTGAAAGTTTAAAAAAAATTGATGGGACTTTGGAAAGAATTTTATAAAACAGTGAAACAAGTACTGAATATTGCATATAACAGCGACAGTTTACGTACAGAATGTGAGCAAAAACGCCCACCTATACATTGGATAAGCACATTGTGCGGTCTTCCAAAGCCGGCTTTGAAAAGAGTGGCTTTTTCTTTCATAACTTTCACCACATGCAGTCAAGCCTTTGGAACGATCAAAAAGATGTTAACACTTTCTTCAAACGCTGCTATTAAAATATTTTGTCATTGCTTCAGTACATCAAGTGTTGCAATGCCTAAGCTTTTCAGACAATGGACAGAATGTTAGGGGATTAGTTTAACATTCTGACAATCTTGCAATTTTTATTTAAACAAGTTTTTCCCTCCCAATTCCCTAAAGAGCCCACTTGTGTCTTTCTGTTGATTGTAGTGGACATAATGCAGATCTCTCATTACTTTCCCAATGGACCACCCAGCAAATGTGTTTTAGGCTACTACCACTGCTGGCTGTATTCATCACTACCCCCTACTTTCGTTTCTTTTTAAATTTCAAGGGTGCCTGCAGATTAACAGAGACACTGGCCTACCATCTGTGGCTCTGTGATACAGTGTGACCTAAACAATAATTCCCAATTTCTTTGGGGTAAACAAACGTCATACACAATAACAAAGAAGCATAAAATGGAAAGAGGGTAGAGAAATCTCTAAAGAGAGTGGGTTATAAAGCCAATATTAATTACACACTGTAAGAGAAAAAAAAGATTTGAAGTAATGGATAATTTAGGGCAGTGGTAGGTTTCAAATTTTTTTGGAACCTCTTCTGTAGGTGTGGCCTGCTTTCCGCGTCCAGGGCAGCCCTTGAAGAACATTCGGCGACTCCAGCTTGTCCAGAATGCAGCTGCGCAAGCGATCGTGGGTGCACCTCGGTTCACCCACGTAACACCTATCCTCCGCGAGCTGCACTGGCTGCCTATTGGTCTCCGGATACGCTTCAAGGCGCTAGTCGTCACTTATAAAGCCCTTCATGGTATTGGACCTGGGTACTTGAGAGGCTGCCTGCTGCCAAT
This sequence comes from Thamnophis elegans, assembly GCF_009769535.1. NCBI lineage: Eukaryota > Metazoa > Chordata > Lepidosauria > Squamata > Natricidae > Thamnophis > Thamnophis elegans. The sequence goes on from NC_045548.1 coordinate 7,070,824, forward strand.
TACCTCCACTAGACCGATTAGATCCCACAGATTAGGCCTCCTCCGAATTCCATCCGCCGGCCAGTGTCGACTGGCGACTACCCGGAGGAGAGCCTTCTCTGTGGCTGCTCCGACCCTCTGGAATGAACTCCCCGTGGAGATTCAAACCCTCACCACCCTCCAGGCCTTCTGCAAAGCCCTTAAAACCTGGCTGTTCCGACAGGCCTGGGGCTAAAGAACCGTTGCCCCCGTCTCGAATGGTATCACTGTTGTGTGTTTTAAACCATGCATTGTTTTGTGTCGTTTTTAATTTTGTCTGTATCCCCCCTTCCCTGGTTGAGTTGTGAGCCGCCCTGAGTCCCCTTCGAGGGAAAAGGGCGGCATATAAATAAAATCAACATTCAACATTCAACCTTCACTGGTGGAACCTCTTCTAACCGGTTCGGTAGATTTGACAAACCGGTTCTACCGAACCGGTGCGAACCGGTAGGAACCCACCTCTGATTTAGGGTCATCAAAGAACACACTACAATACAATTCTCTTCTACGAGGCACTGCCATTTTGTAAGAAGCCACATGGCAGAAGCCGTTGACCTGTTTAACTAGCTGTTAAAAATTCTAGGGGAAAGAAATGGGTGAGTGCTTCCCTTCTCTAGTCCACTTCTCCATTAACCCAATTGAATAGCTGATCAGATTTGCACTCTGGCTAAGAACAGTCGCAGGTGGCTCGGTGGCTAATCTTTGTTGATCAGAAAGGTTGGCAGTTCGGCAGTTTGAATTCCTAGCACCTCGTAACGGAGTGAGCTCCCATTACTTGTGCCGGCTTCTGCCAACCTAACAGTTCGAAAGCATGTCAAAATGCAAGTAGAAAAATAGGAGCCATCTTGGTGGGAAGGTAACAGCATTCCGCGCACCTTCAGCATTTAATCATGCCGGCCACATGACCAAGGAGATGTCTTCAGACAGTGCTGGCACTTCGGCTTTGAAATGGAGATGAGCAGCACCCCTGAGGCTGGAACAACTAACACATATGTGCAAGTGGAACCTTTACCTTTCTCTAAGAACAACCAAACAGATGCCTGCAAGATAACTTCAGTATAAAAGACCAGCAACTGTACTGGGTTTCATAATGTTTATGATACCATCTGGAAGTAACACTAAGCCCTCAGAACTAGTAGTCATTTATGGTCTAATATCTTTATTTCATCTAATAACTTTAGGAGCATGAGGTTAGGCTCAAGTGGTTAGGATGAGTGGTGGGTTTCAAAAATTGTTCGAACCTACTCTGTGGGCGTGGCCTCCTTTGTGGGAGTGGCTTGCCTCCCATGTGACGCTAATATAACGTGAGGATGAAAACTATTAAGGAGAAAGCTAAATGTGCAAGAAAGAAAGGAAAAGTTAAAGAAAAATAGAAAAGAAAGAAAGAAAAGAGGCAAAGAAGTGGCTTCTGATCTTATAACAGTAGTTATAAGTACAATTATAAATTTACTTCTCTACATTCTGATGTGTGATTTAATTTCTAACATTCACTATTAATGTGTTTAAATGCAATGACCACAAGATGCCTCCAGGTAGTTCAAAGAAGGAGTTTTATATATAAAGCCATCAAGATTCCCCATTATGTTCAGAAACGTTGTGTCCATCTATTGATGTACTAAATGGATGGATTTCATATTTAGGCAATAATATAAAAATGTGATAGGCGTGCAAAGGCAAATAAAAATTTAATATATAGCCTAGCATTAGGTTGTTTTATGCATGCCACCTGGGTTTATTTCCTCTTATTAGCCTTATCAACTTGTAAATTATTGGTGCCAAATGATATGTATTAGTGCTCTATCAATATTTAAGTTGATGTTAAGTATTAAACCTAATATCTAAGGTTCTATCATTATCATAAACATATTTTGGGACATTATGTGAGTTGCACATTATTATTTAAATCTAGATGGAGTTTGCAAAAAATATTTATGATTGTAACATACTTACTTTGGAACACTTATAAACAGCATTGCTAGTCGGCAACATCTAACCCAATGTGGAAAATCTACCATTTAAATGATAAGCTATCCTCAAACCCTTTGTCTATTGTTCCAAGAGCATCCTTTGACCATACTGCCAAAATTGAGCTACATGGTTTACTGACATTTCAAAGATGAGAGCACATCAGAGGTGGGTTCCTACCAGTTCTCACCTATTCGGTAGAACCGGTTCGTCAAATCTACTGAACCAGTTAGAAGAGGTTCCACCAGTGGACCCGGAAAGCAGGCCACACCTACAGAAGAGGTTCCAAAATTGTTTGAAACCCACCACTGGTCCTTGGATATGATTATTCTACACTATCATGCTCATATTTATAAAACTCAGTGCCTCTGTGAAAGGTAAGGATGACTACTGCGTTTGTGGTGCAATCAGAACATTGCGTGTGTTGAAGTTGTTTTAACGCAAACCAAGGATGCCTTTTAAAAAACAAGTTGACATCCTATTCTTATGCATGCCAGTGCTGTGTGTGAGGTAATTTAAGGTGGTTCTGACAAGTGTCATCGGCATCTTCATATCCGGTCACATGGGCGGCAAGCCACTCCCATCCGGTCACATGGGTGGCAAGCCACTCCCACAAAGGAGGCCACACCCACAGAGTAGGTTCGAACAATTTTTGAAACCCACCACTGGTCCTTGGATATGATTATTCTACACTATCATGCTCCTATTTATAAAACTCAGTGCCTCTGTGGAAGGTAAGGATGACTACTGCGTTTGTGGTGCAATCAGAAGATTGCGTGTGTTGAAGTTGTTTTAACGCAAACCAAGGATGCCTTTTAAAAAACAAGTTTACATCCTATTCTTATGCATGCCAGTGCTGTGTGTGAGGTAATTTAAGGTGGTTCTGACAAGTGTCATCAGCATCTTCATATCCGGTCACATGGGCGGCAAGCCACTCCCACCGAGTCACATGAGCGGCAAGCCACTCCCACAAAGAAGGCCACACCCACAGAGTAAGTTCGAACAATTTTTGAAACCCACCACTGGAGCACATGAAAACTATATTCTACGTTCTAAAATAATATTAAAACAGGCTTAAAAAGGAAAAAGAAAAGAAAAGGAGGGAAACGCCAGCTCTCCACCACAACAGGAAGAAAAATAAAATAACATAAATGTACTTACCTACTTGCATAAACTTCTGCAGCTGATATAACCCATTCAAAAATAAAATTAAGAGCATCATTAATTCCCTACCTAATTAGGGTCCATCTTGGATCAAACTCATAAGAACTTGCACCTCTAAACTCACCGTCTGCATCGAGAAATGATCTTGACAGGCTTTTGTCAAGAATTAGGTTTGCCTTTGGAAAGAGAGAGGAAACAAGTTTTCAGAAAGATAAAGAAGGGATAGGTGTCTATCCCTACTCTAACACTACTATCCTAGTTACGCATGCTTTCACCTAACTATGGCCATTGTCCCTAAAAGACTATCCTCAAGGCGATGTGGACCTGAATTGGTATTTAAAAAAAATGTATTCCATTTCTGGTTTGAATGATGAACTAAAACGTGTAATAAATTGCATGTTTCCATTTTGTATTCTTCGCTTACAGTTCTGACAGTCTTCTCTGAGTCTGAGTTAGGCAAATTTTGTTCAAGCATTGTCATAATTAGTGAAAGGTGAATTGTATCTTTTTCATCCCCTCTATATATTGTCATTTAAGTGTCTCTTATTTACCGTTACGCTGTGACACCCTAAAAGCTATTTCAACTGCTCTGTTGTGAGGGCAGCTATTTATGAAACATAAAAGGGTACAAAAAGGGTTGTAAAAACCAAAGGGAGGATCAGATAAAGAAAATGGGAGAGAAACAGGCATCTTGGGAGGGTTACCACCTTTGCCATGTAAGACAGGAAGTTGTATATTTTTAGAATGTACTGGGAAGAATGGCCCTTTTACTTAGGTTTTTATGGTTTACCATGAGCGGCAATTTTCTGGCCTTATATGCAGTTGTAACACAAGTCAGAGCGATTTTTACGATAGCTGCCAGAGTTCATAAATGATAGCATACACTAAAATATTTATAGAACTGTAAAATCTTGCTTTCTCTCTGGTTCAGCAGATGGGGCCCTAAAACTGATTTCTGGATTGTCACATTTACTCTTTGAAAACCAAGAAGGCTGTTGCCACTTCTCTCAGCTCCTCCCCTTTCTCTATAGTCTTGCCAACTGGTTTAACCAGATCCCATATTGTACCAACCACACACTGTGCTATGGGTCTCTAGGGTAGAATCTGCCATTAACAAAAGACAAGCAATCACTCCGAAAAGGCTCCACTGATCATTGAAGCTGCGAGGATTCTGCAATTGGATGTTGCTCCTACAAATTAGGAGCAACGTTTGTTTTCTGTCTTGTTTTATGAATTTATTTTAAAAATCGAATTCCCCTTCTCAAAGCTAGGTTTTCCCAGGATGGAGCTTAATGCAATTATATCTGAAGGACAGGAATGTACTTCGTAGATTTGTCTACATCCTGAATAATGAAGATTAATCATGTTTATATGCTAAGGTGTGTCTTCCTCGGTGCCATGTGTAAAAAATACCTATTTATTCCTGCTCAGAAGAGTACATTAAGTATATTTACCAGCAAATATTAGTTATTAGTAAATCTGGTTAAAATTTAGATGGGCATGTCTAAAGAAAATTTGGCATTGTTCTCTTTTATCCCATTCACATAGTCTCTAGGGAAATGTCCTCAGAAGGAATGCAAACATGGTAACATCTTTACAGAATGTTTTGTTATGGTTGCCTGTTCTGACCCCCTCCTTCGTCCAGTAACAAAAGCCGAGACAAGCTTAATTAGAATGTCCTTTAATAACAAGACCAGAATCTCGGTGTCTGAAAGCCAAGCAAACAAACAGATAAGGACCTTGGCAGCAAGTCCGACAAACCTTGGCAGCAATCCAGACAAACCTTGGCAGCAATCCAGCCTGCCAAGTTAGTTACGTTCTCTTTAGTCAATGTGTTGACTTCTGCAAGAGGGGCGTGTCACAAGCAGTCTTTTTTATAGTCTGGAGAGGAGCCTAATGACCACCAGCTGAGCGCAATTACCTCCTGTAATTTCGTAATTGTTCCTTATACCTATTAGCTCTCCAGTGCCGGGCAGCCAGGAACAACTCACTGCTGGCATCCGGATCACTCTCCCATGTCTCCTTCCCACTTGTCCAAGGCTCAGGCGCCACCAGATGGCCAACCAGTCTCTCTGCGCCCTGCTCGGAGTCAGGTTGATGGTCACTTTGCCTTAGCTGTTACAATGTAATAAGGGATAACCGGAGAGGCAGTTTCTGTAAGCAGGGCAATAAAGATTAGGCTAGAGACAACACCAGAATGTTTCCTTCCTGCCTTCCTTACAGGATTAGCCCTGTAAAGCGGAAAAAAACCAAAAGAAGATTTCTTCCAACACCTAGTTCTCTGAACCTCTTAGAAAGTTAAGAACCAGTTCTCCCGAGTAGGTGCAAACTGGCTTAATTTTTCTTACCCTGCTTACAGAAACTGCCTCTCCAGTTAATCCTTGTTACATTGTAACAGCGAAGGCGAAGCGCCCATTGATCTGAGTGACATTGAGTTGGCCACGCCCACCCAGTCACATGACCACTGATCCCCGCCTACCCAACTGGTCATCAGGGCAGAGAACCGGTTGTTAAATTATTTGAATCCCACCACTGCTTGGAATCCACCAGAAAATATATTCCAACCATGTGGAATATATTTAATTTGGTCCTTTATAGTTCAGGCTTGCATAATCAAACCCATTTTGTAAAGAATTATTTCAAAAGTTGAGAATTACAGAGGTGTTACATAAATGTATGCCTTTCAGAGAGTAGGGACTAGGTACAAGCACAGGCATATCAAAATGTAATAGTTTATTATTTTAATGGCATGACAGATATATTGCTAGTTGTATTGCTATTACATTCTTTGAAGGGGTTTGTCTTTTAAAAGCATCAATTAAATTTAGGAACATATGCTTTAGCTGCATAAAATATATGAATAAGATATCAATCTGCCCAGCGTTAAAATTCAAAGTTACTAGAATGTTTATCTGATATCTCTGTCTTTGTGTTTGGTAACTAGTTTGAATCAAACTTTACATTCTTCAACGAGGTGCCTCAAATTGTACTTGGTTTTTGATCCCATCATCCTCACACAAGACCACAATGTTTTTTTTTAAAAAAAAGTTTTTATTGTTTTTATTAAATAAGAACACACACACACAAAAATCATATTTTATTACATCTTGCAGAAAGCGTATCCATTGGTTACAGGTACAGTTTCCGAAGAGAAAGCGTGGGAGGAGTAACCAATGGGTATTAACCAAGCCTTCTTGCCTATTGGAGACTGAGGTAATCTTTTGGAGCCACACCTACTGACCTCCTCCGACTCCCCCAGATTAACCTCAGTCTACAGCCTGAAAGGAGTGTTTTCTGACTCTCCCTTCTCTTCGAAGACTTGGAAGTTTTTGCTTTCAGGATTTTAGCAGCGAATACTTAGCATTGGTTACAGGTACATTTCGTGCGTTTCTTCCACAATCACATATATTTCATTCAGTTTAAATTGTACATTTTAGAATGTATATATTTTACTATCACTATACCACCATTTTCATTTATTAGGATTTTAGGGACACAGCCACCTACTGGCATTTTTTTCCCAGTCTCAATAAATCTGCCGTAACTTTACATATGCTTCTGTCAGTGACGTGTGATCAGCTTTAGGGCTGGTGAGGCACTTTTTAGACTTGTGGACTTCAACTCCCAGAATTCCACAGCCAGGCATGCTCAGTTCCGATTTAAAGCGACAGCTTTTTTCCCCCTTGCAAAATAAGTTTTCCCATTTTTTTTTCTTCTCCTCCCCCTCCTTCCTCCCTCTCTCCCTCCCTCCCCCTCTCTCAAACAGACACACGCACACAGAGAACTTCGATCCTTCTCTCATTCACTCACTCTCAAACACAAACACAGAAGTTGGATTGGATATATTTTCCAAAGGCTTGAAAGCAGCTCCTCTGACATACCCCCCTTCCCCTGCTGCCTTCTGATCAAACTTTTTGAATTCCTCCCCCCTCCCAACACACGCACCTTTTTCCAGCTGTTTCAGAGACGATTTCAACTCTGCTTCTGCCTGCCCTGCCCTGCCCTCCCCTCATGAAAGGCCAGAGCTCTGTCAGACTGAGCTAGTTGCTCCCAGAGAACTCTAAAAAGCCTCTAAAAATGCCCTCTACAGGAGGCAAGAGAATACGTGCCTCATTTGCATAAGGAATTTTTTGCTTGTTAACCCTTGCTTAACTCTTAAAAGGAGAAAAATTGCTTATGCACAGGAGGCCCCTATTTCTCTGGCCTCCTTCTATAGTTACCACTAAGCACTGTTCCAAGTCACTGTGAATCTGGTAGCAACTACCTTGGCTTTAATTATTTAAAAAAAATCTTTAAAATTCTTTCCTTTTCCTCATGACTGGTGAGGCCACGCCTCCCCTGCCTCTAGTGACTGCACGTCCCTGGCTTCTGTCCATTTTACTTTTACTAGTACAACACACCTGCTTGTATCATTAAATATTATCCATTAACATTTCTTTGTTATTATTGTAGTTAGCTAAAAAATATTTACTATTTTTCTCACCTCTCCTCTTGACAGGCCCAAAAGAAATTTACCTTTCTAACTATCTCTAATCAGAAATGTATTAATAAGTGTTAACAAAATAACAATTAAATCTAAACAATTAAAAAGATATTGACATTTCTAGTTAATAATCACCAAAAGTATCCATTAACATTTCCTTCTTGTTATTATAGTTAAAAGAAAAAAAAACACCAATTGTTTACTATTTATATCACATCTCCTCTCTTCTGATCCAAATTATTTATACCTTCATAACAAGATCTAAACAAAAATTTATAAGGTTTATAAGTCTGTTCGCCAAATCATAATTTACAATTTGTGGCCCAGTTATTTATCCTAATTAGGGTTATCATTTCATTATTAATATCATAGTAAATTATATGTTAACAAATAGACATTCAATGATAATCTAAAATATCTAGTCTACAAAATACTAAAATCCCTACTTATTAATCATCAAAAGTTAGCTAATTTTTGTCATCGACTAGCATTATCAACCAGTGTCTTTCAGGTAGCAAAATGATTCTTTCTCTCTCGCCAGCAGTTGTGCCAATTCTCTTTTTAGCACCTTTTCAGAGTTTAGAATTTCTCTCCGTACTTTGTAGCTTGAAGGATCTCTCATGTAATTTTGTTGCCCTTGAGTTGTTTTTAACGTAGGCTTAACTTTGGTTGAAGACCACAATGTTATGCTCCTGGAACTACATGGTAGAAAAGACATCTACTTATTGAATGTATCTATTTTCAGTGATGCCACAATTATGAATGCTTAAAATCAGATGCGGGGGTTTAATACATTGGTTAGACATTGATGGCCTATTCTTGTTATTCATGCAACTGGTATTGTATTTGAGCAAAAAAAATCTAGGTCAGACAATGCTATGTACATCTGTAATAAAATCACAGTCAAGGATTTAACAGTGCAAAAGAGAACCATGTCATAAAAATGGCATGATTTAACAGAATAACACTGATTAATTTTTCTAACTGTCTGCCAGGAAATTTCTCCTTAGTTCCAGGGGGGTTTTCTCCTTGATTAGTTTCCATCCATTGTCCTTATCCTGCCTTCAAGTGCTTTGGAGAACAGGTTGACTCCCTCTTCTTTGTGGCAGCCCCTGAGATATTGTTATGTCATCCCTACTCCTTTTCATTAAACTAGACATATCCAATTCCTGCAACTGTTCTTCATATGGTTTAGCCTTTAGTCCTCTAATCTAATTTAAAGTAAAACGTTTTGAAATCCTGTTATATTTAATAGAAGAGATGCATGAATCACTCCCATGCTGCAATGGGACTTAAAAGCAGTTAGCTAGAGATGTATTCAACTAGAATGTATTCAAATGTATTAACATAAAGACTGTTTTATCTTTCTAGAAGTTATATATTTCTGAAGTAGCAGAGAGAGAGAGAATCTGGGAATAAGGATGTATGGAAGCAGTCTTGAGAAAGAAATAACTTATTCAGATGAGTGCTAAGCTAAGGTCTAAAATGCATAAAATCTAGAACTGGTTTGAATCTTCAATTATTCACACTCTCTTTCTGCTAAATAGGTTTGGCCCAGGGGTGGGCTTCAAAATTTTTTAGCAACATGTTCTAATCAGCCTCCTACACCATAGCGGGGGGGGGGGGCAGTTGGCTTGCCCTCCCCAAGCTCCCGAGGCTTTCCTTGAGTCTCTGGAAGAGTAAAAACGGCCTCCCCCAGGCTGTGGAAGTCCATTTTTTGCCCTCCCCAAGCCTCCGATCCCAAATGGGCTGTGTGGGGACTCCTGGGAGAGGTGGGGAAGGGTGGGCATGGAGCAAAGGTGGCGCAGTGGTTAGAGTGCAGCACTGCAGGCTACTTCAGCTGACTGCAGTTCTGCAGTTCAGCTGTTCAAATCTCACCGGCCTTCCATCCTTCTGAGGTGGGTAAAATGAGGACCCGGATTGTTGGGGGCGATATGCTGACTCTGTAAACCGCTTAGAGAGGGCTGAAAGCCCTATGAAGCGGTATATAAGTCGAACTGCTATTGCTATTGCTAACCTGGAGTTGGATTTGTGGGTCGTCCAAACTGGGCAGATTCTTAGCTAGAGGTTGTCCCAAACCTGTGTGAATTCACAGCAGCCTACCCCTAGTTTGGCACTTTGGTGCCAGGATGCTGGTTTCTTAATAGATCCAACTTGGTGCAGAAAACGTTTGACAAGGGAGGGAGGCAATCTGATGTCATATTTTTGGATACATAAAGCCATTGAGTACTAGGCTCAGCATCAAGAGTCAGTTCTGTTGCCTATCTATGTGATAATGGTGATGTTCCGTTCCTTCTGTACAGATGGTACAGAAATCTAAATTCCGTGACATTTTGTAACAGCTTAAATATAACGTGTAGATTTGACTTTACGAGCTATCTACAAGTTAAAGTAAGACTTGACAGGTAAAAACTCTCTTGCTTTTTTAATAAATTATTGGCTGATTATAATCCTTTCTCGATGAGCCTGGGAACAATTCCTATTGAATAATGATGAACTTGTTTGGAAGACAAGGTGACAAGCTATAGTTTTAATTCTTATTTCAAGCATTCCAGTGACATTATTTTTTGCAGTAGATCTCACATCAACACCCACACACCATGACTGAACAAAAAACCAATTTCAGCAGTTGGATGGCCTGCTAATTATTCTAATCATTATTATTTTTTGCATAGCTTCAGCAAAGCATTCCTCTTCCCCTTTCAGGAGCCATAAGACGAAATGCTCCCATTAACCTGTTTCTTGGAATAATGCAAAGCTGGCAAATAAACCCAGTTATTATTCTATTCCAGAAGAAATAGAAATGATTTACATTTATATGCCAACATTTTCTTCTTTGTTGCCCCTTAAGACCTGAGAAATGATTTATAAGGAAACAGAAGTGCTGGCACAGATGTTTTACAGCTTGAGCCTGTTTGCATCACACAGTATGATGGGCCATTCAATGAGCATGTGCCAGCACACAGGTAGTCTATGAAATGACACATATGCCAGACGCATCCTTATTGTTGCAACAAAGGCCAGTGGGGATTCTGATGGCTAGGAAATGTTTTGGCAATATTTCAACAGGGTGTTTCAGTGTGGCTTATATGTAGAAAGGAAAAAAGAAAAAAGCTAGTTCCATTAATTAGTTTCCTTACTTAAATTCCTAATGGGTTGGAAGGGGAATTGATTTCACTGAAGAACAGCTTTAGATACATTTTTTTTCCTTTAAGAAAATTGAAAGAATGAACTGACTCAAGGAACAAAAGTTTAATATAAAAAGAGCCTCTATTGTGTCCCATTGGAAGGCAGAGACTACCAGGAAAAAAAGAGAGGCGCTTAATATTGGCGGGAGAAATGAGAATCTCAAATTATTTTAGTGGTCATTCAATTAATGTACCGATAAGGATAATCTGTTTATAAGATCAGCATCTAACTGCTGTAGTTTCACAGAAGTTAAGATTTTGGTACTGATGCTTCAGATTTTGCAATACAATTATTTGGTCCAAACTTACCTGCAAAAATGCATATAGTATGTAGCATGTAAATATGTGTAAAATATGCCCATTCATTTAAAAAAAAATGTAAAATGAGTTTCAATAAGGAAAATAGGTTTTACTAGTTTGTGCTAAGCAAAACTGAATACAAAAATATCTACACTAGTAAAAATCAGCATGAAAATCCATACAATTTTCATACAGATCTTCAAAATAGGACAGAAGAAGTTGAAGATGAAATCATGAGAACAAAATAAAGGCAAATTAATTATTTTTCCATATGTAGAGATAATGATAAAATTATAGTTGTTATCTTTGCTAAGTTTATTCACACTATACTTCAATTAAATTTGTCAAGTCATCAACATGAATGTATGAATCAGCTCTCTTACCAAAAAAGAGAACGATTGGCTGGATTTTTTTCAATGACTATGAAGCACAATCAAGATTGATTCCTTTTATATCTGCACGTATTCTGGTGAACACAAAATGCAATGTTCTTCCAGATTCCAGGAATGAATGGCAGGTGCAAATATGAATAGTGACTTTTGGGGGCATTCATTTTCTCCATGGATTCTTCAAACTGGCCTACATCTTGTTCAGCCTAAAAAGATCTCAGCACACATTTTCAAAGCAACCTAGGCATTTTAGTGCATTTAAGAAGATTTTCCTGCCTTCTCAAGGGTTATTCTGGGTCTGTGCTGAATCCTTTTTATTCTAAACAGTGTGAACTGGGTGTAGTTTGCAGGTTTACATGTTCATCCCAAATATGATTCCAACTTAATTTAACTATATGGCAAGTGGTGGGTTTCTGCTGGTTCGCACCGGCTCGGGAGAACCGGATAGTGAAATTTACCGATCCGGTGAGAGGAGGTTCGACCGGTGGACCCGGAAGTAACTTCCGGAACACCTGCCCCAGCCCTCTCTGAACTCACCCCCACCCATCCGGAAGCAGCTCCATTGCTCGCTCCCCCCACCTGTCCACACTATCCTAGCCCAATTCGGTGTCAAGTCCCACACCTGGGAGTGGAGGTGGTGAATGGAGAAGCATGGAGAGGTCCAGCGGCACAATCCCCAGACAGCAGTGGCAAGCTCAGGAGTTTTCTTCTGGATTCCCCTCTGTCCTGCCTCCCTCCGATCTCCCAAAGTTCTTCTCCAGAGTGTGATAGCTTTTTCCTGGATTCCACTCTGTCCTGCCTTCTCTGATCTCCCTAATTTCGGCCCTTAATCCTCCACTGTGTATTTTTGGAAAGTTTTCCCCTCTCTTCCCCCCCTCTTCATAGGAGTCCCAAAAATTTTTGCCACAGGCTTGGGGGTTGTGGTCATGTGACTGAGTGTGCATGAGTGATGTCAAGTTGTCCGTACCCGCCTGGTCACATGACTGCCAAGCCACGCCCACAAAATAGGCCACACCCACAGAATAGGTTCTAAAAATTTGAAACTCACCACTGCTATATGGTAAACTGAAAAGCTATTTTTAAGGTCCCAGTGTCACTGTTTCTTAAATTTGCATATTTAATTCTGGCAAAGACAAGAATTTTACCTTCTTCAGAATTGCAATTACAACAGGCAGCAGATAGACAGATAATCCACTGCTTGAAATACTGGGGGGAAAGAACATAAATTTAAGAATTTCTTCATGGTATTGGATCTGGGTACTTGAGAGACCGCCTACCTGCCAATTACCTCCACTAGACCAATAAGATCCCACAGATTAGGCCTCCTCCGAATTCCATCCGCTGGCCAATGCCGACTGGCGACCACCCGGAGGAGGTCCCTTCTCTGTGGCTGCTCCGACCCTCTGGAACGAACTCCCCGTGGAGATTCGTACCCTCACCACCCTCCAGGCCTTCCGCATAGCCCTTAAAACCTAGCTGTTTTGACAGGCCTGGGGCTAAAGACTCGCTGCTCCACTTCGACTGGTATGATTGTTGTGTTTTTAATTGTGAATGGTTTTATGTCTTGTAACTTGTCTGTTTTTCCCTTCCCTTGAGTTGTGAGCCGCCCTGAGTCCCTTCAGGGAAAAGGGCGGCATACAAATAAAGCAAAATGAAAAATGAAATGAAATAAGAAGTGAAAAAAATACAGAAATTGTTTATAAATACTATTGCCTCTTGTAACTAGCTTTGGTTCTGATAACTATGAATATTTATCAAACAATTACATATTGCTTGTTATAGTTCATACCAATTCTTCCCACCAAGAATAGTGCTTAAGGCTAAAGATTTATGTTCAGCCACCCTATGTGTTAAATATTCTGAACTCTGCTATGTCATCCAGTCATGTGATGTTTTGTCTTAAATCATTTCCAGTTTAATGTTGTAGCAATGCTGAGATCCACCCATACACACAGCTGCTCTTTACCTCCATTCCAGCATGACTTCACAATACAAAACAGCTTGATGCCTGGACACAGTCACACAACAAATAGTCCTTTCTCCAGCTTTCATCGCACAAAATAGGAAAATAGATTATGTTCAGGATGCTTTTTTTTCCCCTCCTCCTTTTTCCAGCCGAATTTCAGGGATAGGGAACGATTTGTGCTTTATTTTTTGAAAATAATTAATCTGATCTTGAACCAGGGTTGCAACGTAGATGGATTTGCTCCACATAAGCCTACTTTCCATCAGGAGATGTTTCTGGGTTTGATTCTTTGTCTGCAGTGTTCGCGACAGATGGTGTTTTAATAAAGTCCAGCAGGAATATTACTGTGAGTAAACAATTCAGCCATGCCAATTTCATAATTGCTGGGTACCAACACACAGCCTCTTCTTACCTGCTGAATCCAAATTGGGAAAAAAACCGACTGTGCACATACATACTTACTGGAAGAAGCCAAATTCACAGCTGTGGTACATGCCAAAGTTGTGCTGCTTCACCACGGAAGGTAAATTGCTGCTCCAATCAGGCTCCTTGGCACGGGTGCGAGAAACAATTGCCATCTGGCTTGCCATCAAAGCACAGTCATTGAGTTTTCGGGAGATGAAATGACTTGCTTAAAAAAAAAAGGCCTTGACTAGCGAGGAGATTACTATCACCACTATTACATGTTCATTAAAAAAAAACATTCTTGGCTTTCCAAAGATTACAAAACTGGGATGGTCTACTTTAAGGTCATTCCCACGCCTATGGGGGAAATGAGAGTCTCAACCTGTTATATGCTAATTAAGAGTTCACACCCACATGACTTGTCAAAAGATAATCTTAGTCATATAATTTCATCATTAGCAGGATCTCTATCTCTCCATTCCTCCTTCCTTTCTTCCTTCCTTTCCTATTATTTCTTTCCTTTCTTTCTTTCTTTCTTTCGTTCTTTCTTCCTTACCTTCTTCTTCTTTCGTTCTCTTGTTCTTTCTTTCTTTCATTTTTTCATTCTTCTTTCCTTTCTTCTTTCTTTCTGTTTGTCTATCTCTTCTAAGAAATACTATGGCATGTTTTCAAAAAAATTGTATCCTAAAGAAACCCACATCAAAGTGGAGTTATACATTATTTCTAAATATTTCTGCAGTATTTTAATGGGATAAATACTACACTATCCCAAATAGATACGAACTGGCTGAATCCCACCACTGGACTTATAGATATATTTTCGCATATATTTTTACATAGTTTACATACATGTTTTAGATAGATAGATGATAGATAGATAGATGATAGATAGATAGATAGATGATAGATAGATAGATAGATAGATAGATAGCTAGATAGATAGATAGATAGATAGATAGATGATAGATAGATAGATAGATTGATGATAAGATAGATAGGACAGATAGCTAGATGATGAGATAGATGATAGATAGATAGATAGATGATAGATAGATGTGCCTCTACTCAGTACACATTTTCCAGGCAGAAAGAAGCTACAGCAAACTATGTGAATTGCCTCTTAGAGGGCAACTGAATCAGAGAATGAGTATAAATTGCTTCTAGATGAGATGGGTGGCACATAAATCAAATCAAATCAATCACTCAATGTTAATTTCTCCAAAAACATATAGACCACAAGCCTCCTCTTTATGCTATCTATCAACGTGACTGTCCCGTATCTTTTCCTCCCAATCCATTTTTCCCACGAAAGAACAAAAATGCTAGAAGTGAAAGGAAAACGTTTGGGAATCAGATGGCAGGTAATATTATCTGGCTCCATAATATTCCAGCAGGAAGCAGGTGAATTGTTGCCTGGAATTTTCTCCAGGAGTCTCTTTCAGCAACAAATTACTCCAAATTGAGAAATGTCAGTGAATCCTAAGGATTGTAATTGCAATGGATTGTCTTCTTACAACGCAAACTTCTTGGGAGCAGCAGAGATGTATGAATGACTGTTTCAATCTGTCAGCTGGAATTAACCTCTTCAGTTAATGTTTCACTCCTCAAACAATGGGAACAATTTCTAAGGTATCAAGAATTCATTGGTAATAGACTACTAGAATGAAATAACCTACGCAATTGTAATAGCATCTTCGTAACCTCCCTAGGGTTATATATTTCCTGGTTTTACCATGAAGATCATAGATTATGTTATAATGTGACAGATTTTCTTGTCAGGAAACCATTCCTAATATCAGGCAAAATTGTAACAATTTTTGTAATTCTACCTTATTATTCCTAATTATGAAATGTGCTATTATCATTATGGACAGAGTAACTGATGATTTTTACATGTGGGGAAATGATGTTTCACACATGGATGTTATAAAAAACGGTCTTATTTATTTAAAATAAATGTAAGTTAATTTAGAAGTTGGATGATAGTCCCTTTTGAAAGCAAATCTTTATTCTAAAATAAATCTTATTTATTTTTTCAGGGAGGTTATTCCCACTTTAATGGACCTAGTGTTTGTAATAGTGAAACCATAACTGCCTCAACAATTCTGGAGTCAGAGACTGATTGTCTGGGATAATTCTATATTTACCCTAGCTAATCAGTGAATAATTTATTACAAAATTTCACAAATGTTGTTCACTTCAATTCCATAAATCTATACATTTCTAATATAAAGCAATAAGAGTAATTATTGTTAACTCTTTCCTGCCAATTCAAAACGGTGAAGGGTTAGGTTGCACCGGAGCAGGGTATGTTATAAATGAAATAGTGTGCATAGGCACATGTGATATGGATTTGGGGGGGTTTATCCTTTTCTGATGTTGTCACTTTTATATGAATTTTAATTTAAGACTCGTAGCTGCGCAGATCTTTCAGAATGGGCATCATACAAGCCAGTGGTGGGTTTCAAAAATTGTTCGAAACCTACTCTGTGGGTGTGGCCTCCTTTGTGGGAGGGCTTGCTGCCCATGTGACTGTGATGGGAGTGGCTTGCCGCCCATGTGACTGGATATGAAGATGCTGATGACACTTGTCAGAACCACCTTAAATTACCTCACACACAGCACTGGCATGCATAAGAATATGATGTAAACTTGTTTTTTAAAAGGCATCTTGGTTTGCGTTAAAACAACTTCAACACACACAATGTTCTAATTGCACCACAAACCCAGTAGTCATCCTTACCTTTCACAGAGGCACTGAGTTTATAAATAGGAGCATGATAGTGTAGAATAATCATATCCAAGGACCAGGGGGTGGTTTCAAAAAATTTGGAACCTCTTCTGTAGGTGTGGCCTGCTTTCCGGGTCCCACTGGTGGAACCTCTTCTAACCGGTTCGGTAGATTTGACGAACCGGTTCTACCGAATAGGTGCGAACTGGTAGGAACCCACCTCTGATACAAGCAATCTTGTTGAAATCTGTTTGTATGGGCTTTATATTTGGGAAGCAATCTTCTGGCGCTATTGAAAGCTAACCAGTTAGCATTTATAAATGTACACTGTTATCGCACATTAATTTTTAGAAGTGAATCTTATCCCATCTTATTTTCTGGATGTTAGGTGGATGTCGGGGACTGCCAAAGCAGTATTCTCAGAAATGCTGCAGTTCTACACCCAGCTAAACAAGCATTGCTCAAGGGTTCCTGTGAATGAATGAGGCAATAGTGACAGGCAGAGGGATTTAAATTCTCAGGCACTGGGCCATTATTTTGGTAATCTAAATCTGCACAAGAGAAATGGACTCTATTTGAATTGAACAGGAACCAGCTGCTGGGGTATGATAGAACAAAGGTGCCAGAGCCGTTTTTTCAGCTGATCCCTGGAAAAAAATTGAAAAGTTGAAAAAGTTGGGCAGCATCTGTTTTGAAAGGGTGCCTGGCATTTCAGAAAATACTGTAAAGAACAGGACCTATGTTGGAAATAGATTAGTGAGTGGCCATGTATAACTCCACAATGAGTGAGTGAGTGAATAAGTGAATCAATAGATAAACACAATCAAATGATATCTGATACTACATTTCTTGCAAGTACCCCAGTTGGCTTTTGTGAGACGGAGGGAAATTTGGACAAAGATGGGCCTTGGTCTGATCCTACAGGACTGTTCTTATTAATTGTCAGTTGAATTATAATAGTAAAAGGTCAGAATAATTTGGGGTGGGGAGATCCACCAGTAATCCACAACAATGGTTGGGCTATGGTAAAGTGTTCTGACCCCCCACCTTGTTCGTTCAGAAATGACAGCCACACACAGCTTGGAAAGGAAGAGCCAGGGTGGCGCAGTGGGTAGAGTGCAGTACTGCAGGCCACTTCAGCTGACTGCTAGTTCAGCAGTTCAGCGGTTCAAATCTCACCGGCTCAGGGTGACTCAACCTTCCATCCTTCCGAGTGGGTAAAATGAGGACCTGGATTGTTGTTGGGGGCAATAAGCTGGCTCTGTAAACCGCTTAGAGAGGGCTGAAAGCCCTATGAAGCGGTATATAAGTCTAACTGCTATTGCTATGGCTATGTCTTTATCATGTCCCGGCTCGAGCTGCTGCGAGCCCAAAATAAACCCAGATAAAAGGGCCTCTGGCAAAAAGTCTTCACTCAAACGAATACCAAACAGCAAATGCAAAAACAAACTCTCACAGCAACCCACTCTCCAAGTGGTTTCTTTGAATCATGAACACGAGCAGGGAACCTTGATTAGAACAGGCACCAATGGCAATAGAACGAACGAACGTTGACTTCTCTAACTAAGGGGTGGCACCATCAGTCTTTTATCCGCAGGAGGAGATGCTTAACGAGCCACAGCTGCTTGTTATCTTCTCCTGTGAGCATCCTGAAACCACTCACAGGAGATTTCTGTGTCAGTCTGATAGCAGCTCCAAAGGCTTCTACTGAGCCACAAAGTAAGATAAAGTGGAAGATATAGAATACAAAAGACATCAACAGCCACAACTGTAATATAGATCCAGCAATTAATAAACTCTCCCCCCCCACACACAACAAAAAATCACCAAGAGAAGAGAATACTGAAAGAAATTTTCAAGCAAAGGAAGATGGAAGATCACAAACCTATTTTGCAGGGCAAGAAAATGCTTATAAAATTGCAAGGCAGGTGTTTTTGACATTAGTCCATGGGAAAATTGGGAAAGAATGATAATTGAGACTCTTTTTTTGATGAGCATCTTAACTACCTTGACCAATAGCAAGACCCTTTCCTGATAAATAGTCTTTATGCAGTAAACTATAACAATACAAATATTTTCAAATGTTGGCACTGAATTTCCTTTGAGCAGAAGATGTGAACGGTAGTAATGATGTTTACGGACAGTCTGGATTCCAGCTATTTGATCTGTACAAATCATGCATCTAACTTATTTCCATTTCGAAAATGTTATTCCCCATAGTTTCTCTAACAATACTAGAGATAAAGAAAGCCAGTGTGGTGGTTAAAATGGATAGGACCTGGAGAATCAAATTCAAGTGAACCCCAGCAGTGGAAATTTAGCTGGTGACTGTCATTCTTTCTAAGCCCAACTCACTTAACAGGGTTTCCTGTTTAGGGACAAACTGAAGCAAGATCTCCTTGAGTTGTTGGGTGGAGGGCAGAATATAAATCTCCTCCTCTCCTCCTCCTCCACCACTGCCACGACCATCACCACAACAAGAATGTTGTGTAAACATTATATATTCACCATATCACATTAAATCCTGTTACTGGTATATTAAGTCAAACTTATATGCTGTCAAAGCCCAGTACTTTATATCATAATCAAGAAATATTGCCCTGAATGGGGAGTTAGAAAGAGACAATTTCTGCTAAAAAAATGGAATAAAATGGGGAGAGGTTTATAATTAAAACAATTCATAATGAAAATTTCTACCAAATGGTAAATGAGTTGCATGATTTCATGATTGCAAAATAATTGCATGATTTTTTTAGCAATAACAATAGCAATAGCAGTTAGACTTATATACTGCTTTCAGCCCTCTCTAAGCGGTTTACAGAGTCAGCATATCGCCCCCACAGTCGGGTCCTCATTTCACCCACCTCGGAAGGATGGAAGGCTGAGTCAACCTTGAGCCGGTGAGATTAGAACCGCTGAACTGCAGATAACAGTCAGCTGAAGTGGCCTTCAGTACTGCACCCTAACCACTGCGTCATATAGGACGCTCTGGCATATACTGCATATTCAGAAAACTGGCTAGAATAATTTAAAAATGTTCTGCTCTCATAATTTGACTTCAGATTTTTTTTTGTGAACTCAAGAAAATGTATTCGATTGCTAAATTCAAATTATATGATGGGAAAATACTATTAGAAAAATAGGAAATCATCTTCGAGTTAAGCTACATAAACAAGCTATCTGGGCCAATGTTAGACAGCATTGGACCATGCATGAAAAAATTGCCAACATGATTGCATTAGCAAATATGAAAATAAGTTTTCTTGTAATCATCCAACATTATAAACATGCCTGCCAGGTTCCTGTTTATAATAGCTTTTGGTAATCCTTTAATTTATTTCTTGCATTATACACTGGCAAGATCATCGGTTGAAATATTGTTCTCCCTGCACACTTTTTTGATGACTGGTAATTTAAAGAGTTTTCAGTTGGCATTTTAGTCCGCTCTTTCTGTGGTTCTGCCATGCTCCTAGAGCAATCTGGCAAACTCAGTCCAGCCTACCCTGCGTGGACATGGGAGAAGAAAGAAATTAAGAGTGCTGACTGGAAGAAAAAGGGGAGTGCTTGGAGTTGAGAATAGATATAATGTTTGCAACGGAATCTACGGGATCCAAAAATGAACCAAGGGTTGGCTGAACATTTCAAGAAGGAATGTTCAGCTTTGTTGGTGGGTCTCTGTTGCTCAAGCTGAACAAGAGACTGAGGCAAGATTCATGTGTCAGCGTTCCAAGTAACATGTAGAATTAAATCAGAGTCCAAGGCTTAACGATCCTTAAAGTTCCAATTTAATAAAGCAGACATCTTAGCACATCTGTGTTAATCCCAATTCTGGAAATGACATCACAATCCCACCCAGTTAAAAATTCATGATCTTGTCCCCACACACAATCCATCACATGGTCCAATCTTCTTCTTCCATGCTGGCATCCACACTCAGCTGCTTCCGGTCAGGCGTTAAAGTACAGAGACAAAGGATGACCTTGGCTTCTAGTAAAGAATGAAAACAATACATTCCACAATCCTACTCCTATCTATTCCCCCCTCCCATCAACTATACTAAAGAAACAGCATAATGAAATAAGAGAAAGTGCGGCAGGCCAAAATTCTAAAAGGAATATAATTCCAGGCCTGACATCATGCCCCTATCTTATTTTCTTTTTATTTCTTGCTGAAGTTAATAAATGCAGTAGTGGGAGTAAGGAGAACAGTGTAGCAAATAGAAATTAGACCTACTCATTACGGTTCCATTTAATGCACTTTCCCTAATATTCTACAGCACCCAACAACTGCTGTTTTCTAGGTGGTGTGCAAATCAGTTGAAAACGCATAATATTGGGTATCCTCAGGGTCTCCAGGGTAGCACTTATTGGGCCAAGATAATATTTGGAACCTGTAAAAACTCCCTACCCACTGATTTTTTGTTTTAATAAATTAATAGCTTAGGTTAGGTAATGCTTTGTCATCAGTTATTTTGTCTGACTATCAAGTCATCAAGGAAAGTGCTTAAGATCCAGCCACCATACAAGGTAGGGAAGGCACAGGTTAGAGGGGAAGTTTTCTTAATTGTGGCCCCTACACCATGAAATACAGTGTACTTGGGAAAGTGTTTGGTGCTTTACTTCAGGAAATTGCTTAAAAATTATCTTTTTGCCCAGGTTTTCAACAATTTTAAGGCCTAGTGAAGATGAAAGGTACCCATTTATTTTTATTGTTATTACTGTTCTGTTCTGACCCACTCCTCTATCCAGTAACGAAAGCCGAGACAAGCTTAAATGGAATGGTTAGAAGAGGTTCCACCAGTGGACCCGGAAAGCAGGCCACACCTACCGAAGAGGTTCCAAAATTTTTTGAAACCCACCACTGGTCCTTGGATAGGATTATTCTACACTATCATGCTCCTATTTATAAAACTCGGTGCCTCTGTGAAAGGTAAGGATGACTACTGCGTTTGTGGTGCAATCAGAACATTGCGTGTGTTGAAGTTGTTTTAACGCAAACCAAAGATGCCTTTTGAAAAACAAGTTTACATCCTATTCTTATGCATGCCAGTGCTGTGTGTGAGGTAATTTAAAGTGGTTCTGACAAGTGTCGTCGGCTCATTCATATCCGGTCACATGGGCGGCAAGCCACTCCCATCTGATCATATGGGCGGCAAGCCACTCCATCTGATCAATGGGGCAAGCCACTCCCACAAAGGAGGCACACCACAGCGTAGGTCGAACAATTTTTGAAACCCACCACTGGCTGGGAATGACATTCATCTACATTTAGTGAGGGGTTGTCTGTTCCAACTGATGCAACTTCAATAGCCTCTCTTTGTTTACCCTTCAAATATTATCTATAAAGCAACTGTTCATCTCTTTGGAGCAGGACAAAGGATAGATATGAGACAAACTCAAATTGAGCTTGTCATTTGCCTTCTCCAAAGGAGATATGATTTATGTTTATGGTAAAATATTTGAAATGTCATTTAAGGGGGAAACAAATGGCACTCAGATTGCAGGAGGGGAGGAGGGGGAAAGGAAGTAAAGAATGAGGGAACAAAAGAGTCAGTGTAAAACTTGGGAAAAGACATCGTTTCCTCCTCGTGCTTATGAATGCAACTTATTGAATTGTAAAAATTACAATGCCTTTCCCCAGCCTTTTCCTTAAAAGAGATTTGTTAGCTACATTAATGAATTTTAATACGTACATTAATATACATTAAACATCTAGGTTATCGTACATTAACATGGCATTAGAGGTGAATAATAACAATGTTTTATGTAGGGAAGTATATTTATATTGGAAAGGGTTAGAATGCTTGACAAGTGACTTATACCCATAACAATTTCATTTAATATTGCTATTGCATCACATCGATCTTAGTTGCCATTTTATGGATCCTTTTTAAAAATTCATTTTGGCGTGACCTCTCGGAGGCTGGGACTTAGTGCCCCTAGCCTACATATTCAATTCCACTTGTACTTGTTCCTGTTCAAATTACATTTTGAAGTGCGAAAGCCGGTAAGTACCCAGACACGAACTGCATTTACTATTCTGGGACTTTTCACAAATTATAACTTGCGTCGGGTTATACATGGTAATGCAGGCAAAAAAAGCCAGGAGAAATCCATAACTTTGTTCCAAATGATAAGCTGTCTTATTTGACATAGAACGTGCATAATTTGGTAAATGTTTCTTTGCAAGTCACAGCATTTCAAGATCCGAGCATGGTTTTGGAATAAATGTAGACTAGGATTCAATGAATTTATGCTTACCCTAAATGTTCTGATCTAGTGGCTGCATACGTTAGAGCAGTGTTTCTCAACCTTGGCAACTTGAAGATGTCCGGACTTCCAACTCCCAGAATTCCCCAGCCAGCATTCGCTGGCTGGGGAATTCTGGGAGTTGAAGTCCGGACATCTTCAAGTTGCCAAGGTTGAGAAACACTGAGTTAGAGAGTACTGACCTCTCCATAATTCTCCAATTCAAATGCACGTGGGAATCGGGGATCCGTGCTAATATTCAATTGCATCCAGATTTCCTTTAAACAGAACGTTTTTTTTTTCCCTTGGGGTGAATGATAGAATCCAATATGTCTGGAAATGCATCCAGGCATTTATTATATATTTAAGGCTTTTCTGTACTTCCATTAATTGGGATTTTTTTTAATTTAATTTTTTTATTACATAAACCAACACATACACACAATAATAAAATAAATAAAAAAATAAAACAACAACAACAACAACAACACACTCACAGAGACAAAAAAAGCCATCATCACATACAGCATGTCATTTGGTTACAGGTGTTTTAACATTATCATTCTTATACATTTATTATTTCATTTAATAGGTTATAATATACTGTTTGGGTTGCTTTATTTACCATCCTTCCTCCTGTTGTAACACCACCTTATTTTCCCTTTCTTTTCTCCCTCCCTTCTCTACTTTCTTCCTTCCTCCTTCTTTCCTTCCTTCTTGTACCTTTCTCCTACTCCCACTCTTCCTCTTCCCCTTCCTACCCTCTCCTCCTCCTTTCCATCCTCTTTCTCTTTTCACCCTCTCTCCCTTCTCTACTTTCTTTCTTCCTCCTCTCCTTCCCCCTTCTTCCCTTACCTCTCCTTTGCTCCTGCTCTTCCTCTTTCCCTTCCTACTCTTTCTCCTTCCTTTTCTCTCCCTTCCATCCTCCTTTCCTTTCCCTTTCTCCCTCCCTCCCTTCTCTACTTCCTCCTCTCCTTCCCCTTCCTTCTTCCTGTACCTTTCTCCTACTCCTGCTCTTCCTCTTCCCCTTTCTACCCTCTCTCCTCTCTTCTCTCCATTCCATCCTCCTCCTTACCTCTTTCTTCTTTCCCCCGTCTTCCTTTCACTCTCTCCTCTCTCTCCCTTTTTTTTCCCTATTGTTGTTGATGTGTCTATTTTAAATCTCAGTTTATGTTTCCTTGGGATGGTATTTCCGCCAACCCAGACATAATTAGTATCATTTCTTATTCCCTTACTTTTGCTAACCTGTCCTAACTATACTTCCCCACATACACTTTGTATCTCTCTATTGTGTATATACTTATATTTGATACATACAACAGTAAAAACAAAAACAAAAAAACACAAAAAGAAAAAGAAAAAAAATCATCACATATAGCATGTCGTTTGGTTACAAGTATTTCAGCATCCATATTCTCAAATGATATTTACCATCTCAGATTTTCCATCTAGTATAACTTAGTACCTCCCTTTCATTGGACATTATATATTCAATTACCATTAGTATTATTTCTTCCAAAAAATCATGCTTTCCATACATTCTTAATTATCTATTTGATAACAGTTAGAATTATTATCAGTAACAAGATATCATTGTAGTACGTTCTTAACATTATACATTATATCACCAGTCCTCTTATTGAATATACATAAAATCATTATTATCCTTATCCTTTTTAAAGCAAAAAGTTCTAGAGTATTCAATTCATAGATATATTAGTTTTTCATTGTATCATTGTTAATTTGTTTCACAGCATGATTGTGTTATCATTTATAGCAATAGCAATAGCAGTAGACTTATATACCGCTTCATAGGGCTTTCAGCCCTCTCTAAGCAGTTTACAGAGAGTCAGCATATTGCCCCCAACAATCTGGGTCCTCATTTTACCCACCTCGGAAGGATGGAAGGCTGAGTCAACCCTGAGCCGGTGAGATTTGAACCGCTGAACTGCTGATCTAGCAGTAGCCCGCAGTGCTGCATTTAACCACTGCGCCACCTCGGCTCCTTCAGTTCAAGATTCTCTTCCTCTGCGTAGATTAATTTTGCTGGAATATTGCCTTTAATATAGAAGATCATTCCTCTTTTCTTGCAGTTCGCCAATTTTGGAGACATTTTCCCAAGCTTTTGTTGAATTAGTAGATGTTCATTTCTCTTTTGAATCTGCACTTCTTGTAGACAAATGTACTTCCATTAATTGGGATTAGCTTAATACATGGGTGACACTGTTAGCATGGTTACAACCAGGGAGTGCAGTCAGGGGAGGCAGGGGAGACAGGGCCTCACCACTGTCATCCTGAAAAGAAAAGAAAATTAAAAGGAAAAAGGCAGAGGTAGTTGCTGCCAGAGTCACAGTGGATGACTCTGCTTAGTGCTTAATTGCAGGAGGAGGCAAGAGAACCACGTGCCTCCTTTAGACTATCTTTATGATCACTAGAGCAGAGTTAAGCAAGGGTTAAAAGGCGAAAAATTCCTTATGCAAAGGAGGCACGTGGTTCTCTCGCCTCCTCCTGCAGAGGGCACTTTTTTTAACAGGCTTTTTTTAAACAGTTAAGCAGAGTCATCCGTTGGAGGCTCTGGCAGCAGCAGCTTTTGCCTTGTTCTTTTTACATTTTTACATTTTCATCAAGACAAGAGGAGAGTTGAAATCCTCTGTGACACAGCTGGAAAAGGTATGTGGGTCGGACGGAGGGAGGAATTCAAAATTATTGTAATTTGTAAGTAATTTTTTATTGTAAGCAATCTGTGTGTGTATGTGTGTGTGTGTGTGCACGCCAGAGGTGGGTTCCTACCAGTTTGCGCCTATTCGGTAGAACCGGTTCGTCAAATCTACCGAACCGGTTAGAAGAGGTTCCACCAGTGGACCCGGAAAGCAGGCCACACCTACAGAAGAGCTTCCAAAATTTTTTGAAACCCACCACTGGTGCACGCGTGTGTTTGTTTCTTCACTTCACTGAAACAAACTCTCTCTCAATTTGAGAGAGAGTTTGTTTGAGAAGAGAGGGAAGGGGGAGAGGCAGGGAGGGCAGCTTGTTTGAGAAGAGAGGGACTTATTTGGCAAAAATGAATCAGACTGAAATTTTTCATCTCTCTTATGATATCTTTGTGGAAGGGGGAAAAAAATCTGCTATGCTATATTAAATCATATGCCCCAATACAATCCCTCCCAGTAGAGCCATTGTCTTCACCCAGCAAACTCTCAGGAGCCTAGTAGAAATCTTGGGATCTGGTTAGTGCCCTCTCCAGTTCATCAATCAGGAAGTGTACAAATAATCTTCTGTTGCTACCTCCTCATTGAGCCCTTGCTGAATATGTTTTTAAAGTGAGGAAAAAAGGCCTTTCACAATAGATAAGGTCAAACACAGATGCACAGCAATTCCAGGAATATTGCTTTATATTGGTAGGATACAATTAGATGTTGAGATTCTAGAAAGAGCGCAGAGAAGAGCAACAAAATGATTAGGGAACTGGAGGCTAAGGAATTCGGTATGTCTAGTTTAATGAAAAGAAGGACTATGGGTTGTCCCGGTTTGGCCCGGATCGGGTGAACCAATAGTAGTACCAGCGCCAGGAGCTTCTTCGCATGCGCAGAAACGTCACAAGCAAGAGTGTAAGAGAACTGATATTAAAAAATTTGGAAACTCGCCACTGGACTAGGGGTGACACCAGTGATATCAGTGTTCCGATATCTCAGGGGTTGTCCCAAGGAAGAGGGAATCAAGCTATTCTCCAAGGCACTTGAAGGCAGGACAAGAAGCAATGGATGGAAACTAATCAAGAAGGGAAGCAACCTTAAACAAAGGAGAAATTTCCTGACCGTTAGAGCAAGTAATAAGTGGAACAACTTGCCTCCAGAAATTGTGAATGCTCCAATTTTGGAAGTTTTTAAAGAAGAGATTGTCTGAAATGGTATAGGGTTTCCTACCTGAGCAGGGGTTGGAATAGAAGACCTCCAAGGTCCCTTCCAACTCTGTTATGCTGTATGCTGTTAATTACAGAATCCTGAAGTCCTGTTCAAGTTTTTCTATCGTCTCTTATACTAAAGATAAGCAAAACATAAGCATAGTTCTCCAAGTTGCTCCTTAATGGGTTTTTTTCATACTCTAAGGTGTTGTGGCCCGGCAGGAGCTGTTGGAGCTGCTGCCAGTCTCCGACAGTGAGGGGTGTTATGAATTGGCCCTGGAGGAGGTGGAGGACCCTGGACAGGGTGCCGACTCCGAGCAGGGCGAGGAGAGACTGGTTGGCCACCAGGTGGCGCTGGAGGCTTGGATCAGAGGGAGTGTTCAGGAAAACACTTGTGAGTTGTTTCAGGATGCACGCCATCGAAGGGCTACTCGGAGGAAGGAATAACTGCATAATTGTAGGAGATGATTGCGCTTAGCTGATGCTGATTAAGATCCTTTCCTGATTATAAAAGAGACTGTTTGTGCCACGCCCTGTTTGCAGGAGTCAATATTCACGATTCAGAGAAACCAACTTGGATAAGTGGTTTGTTGTGAGAGCTTGTTTGCATTGCCTAGGTTTGTAAGAATTACTGCCAGAGTGCTTGTCTCTTTGTTTATTTTGGGCTTGCAGCCAACGAGAGTCTGGACTGATTAAAAGTATTCTTATTTACCTTTGCTTTTGGCTTTCGTTTCTGGACAGAGAAGGGGGGAGTCAGAACACTAAGGTCACGTCTAAATTCCTTTACATCCAACAACAACTAGCCATTCAATTTAGAAAGCACAATGAAACGATAGCTGTGATATCTGGCCTAACAAAGAGGACCACGGAGGGACAAGTGTCCTTGACATTGAGAAATTATCCATCTGGAGCTCCAACATTAATGCTGACAATCTGCTCCCTTAGTTATTTTCAACTGTGCTGGTCAGAGGTGGGTTCCTATTCGGTAGAACCGGTTCGTCAAATCTACCGAACTGGTTAGAAGAGGTTCCACCAATGGACCCGGAAAGCAGGACACCTACAGAAGAGGTTCCAAACTTTTTTGAAACCCACCACTGGTCCTTGGATAGGATTATTCTGCACTATCATGCTCCTATTTATAAAACTCAGTGCCTCTGTGAAAGGTAAGGATGACTACTGCGTTTGTGGTGCAATCAGAACATTGCGTGTCTTGAAGTTGTTTTAACGCAAACCAAAGATGCCTTTTAAAAAACAAGTTTACATCATATTATGCATGCCAGTGCTGTGTGTGAGGTAATTTAAGGTGGTTCTGACAAGTGTCGTCGGCATCTTCATATCCGGTCACATGGGCAGCAAGCCACTCCCATCCGGTCACATGGGTGGCAAGCCACTCCCACAAAGGAAGCCATACCCACAGAGTAGGTTCGAACAATTTTTGAAACCCACCACTGGTGCTGGTAGATCAGGGCTCCTGTCAAACTCCTGGCCTATGGCCTGATGTGTCACGTACTGGCCACACCCGCACCCAGTTTAGCAAAGGGGAAAATGTCTTGATACATCACGTGATGCTGTGAGTTTGACACCCCTGTGGTAGATGAACCAGAAGTCCGTTGGTTAAATTGTAGAAGAACTACAGAAACTCAATAAAGTTATGAGAACGCAGCCGGGGTGGCATGAATTCTGGATCCTGCAAATACCGTTGATCAATGCAAAGCTAATTTTGGGCTGTCAGAAACTCTTCACACTCTGTCAAATAGCCGAAGATGAAACGTATTTGACATTTTTGCATGCAGTTAGAAGAAACAAAAATCTTATGATCCTGCTACCTCTTAAAAGAGAAGCAGCTGCATTTTGACAGCTTGTTTGGAAGTTGCAGCTAAAATAGGCAGTTGAGCCAATTCCCTCCTCTGATTCTCTGCAGCAGCTATATTGTGAATCTTCAAAGAAATGCAAAGCAGAGTGGTGCCAATATCAAAGATTATGTTGTCAGCTTGAATATTGTCCATTATCATTTCTCTTTATATCAAATGCCTTTGGCTAGAGACAGATGTTAGCTGAGCGTTGGATGAGAGGGATCCATCAATGCTCATCACTCTTGATCTTCTCTTTGTCATGGTTTGTGAAATGCATGAGATAGAAAAAAATGAACATCCTGTCTATTCAGTATTGTCCCATGTGAAAACAGCCATTGGTCCATAATCTCAGCAGGCAGGGAACTCTTCTGCCTTAACTTCCCTTATCTTCACTTTTAGTTAGTAGCATAGTTTAATAGGTTCACTGACAAAAGGGCGCCCAACAAAAGTGCGCCCAACGAAACCGCAATGACAAAACCACGAGTTCTAAACCGCGTCGACGATGAGCGCTGAAGCGCGCCGACAACAGTGCGCCAACAGAAGCGTGCTGTAACCCTAACCCTAAACCTAAACCTGAACCTGACCCTGACCCTAACCCTTACCTTAACTTAAATCGCGCTTCTGTCGGCGCGCTGTTGTCGGCGCGCTGTTGTCGGCGCATTGATGACATTGTTGTTTTCACGCCGCGCTTTTGTCGGCATGCTTTTGTGTGCGTGTATTTGTTGGGTCACGGTTTAATAAAGCTAAACTATGGACTTAGTAGTCATGTGATGCTGTCCTTCTCAGATGGCAATGTGTATTACTTTAATATAAGTAACTGCCACATGTGGAACGATTCATTTTTCTAAATTGGATCCTGGAATTTCTTCTAAGCTGTGCCTGATGGCATTACTGCTTTCCCGGAAATATTGGAGTTCCCTTGGCTGAATTTGTGTAGGTTATATATTGTCGCGCTGAATTAAGAGTCATTTCCAACTTATGATTCTGACTGGGGAAATATGTCTTCTGTTTTCTTCCAGAGTAAGTTGCCAAGTAAGTTGCTCAAGTAAGCACCATACAAATAACTGTAAACACTTGCATAAATATACTGCATAGTAGTAATTCTTAACATATCTTTACAAAGATGGGAGATGTAGCATTAGGAATATGGCTAATGCCACCTGAAATACATTGCATAGAAATACAATAAATTCAATTCAATTCAATTCAATTATCCACAGTTTAATAGAAATGTTTGATTCAACTGTCTGCAATATAATAAACATGGTTATTTCACTCCACATTAGTCATTTTTTCACAGTGCTTCATCTCCTGTCTTTAAGGGACCTGCCAGCTTTTTAGTCCACAAAAACACCTGGAATTTAGGAAGACCACAGGAAAACTTGTGACAACAGCCTTTAGCTAATATTTAGCATGTCGTGAATTTTGGTTAATGTTTTTTTAAATATTATTCTCATCTCTATCAGGTCAAACTGCAGTGATGACATTGGAATGTTTAAATGCTCTTGGGAAGCATGACACAAAGAAGATCAGTCTAAAAAGAATCTTTTACGAATGCCAATGCAAGACTATTTTTCATAGGGGTAGTATTCAAACCTTAATCCCCTTCATGCAAGTTGAGATCAAGAAAAAAGTCTCTCATCACAACCCATCTCGGAATCATGGAATTAAATCACTCAATTGTGAAGTTGGAAGGAGTCATGTAAGGTCATCAAGCCCAGTTCTCTGCTCAGTGCAGAATCCAGATTAAAGAATTTCTGTGAGATAAGTGACCTCTTCTAGAAAGGAGGACCATTCCAGAGGTGGTATTCAGCAGGTTCTGACTAGTTCTGGAGAACCAGTAGCGAAATTTTGAGTAGTTCGTAGAACTGGTAAATATCACCTCTGACTGGCTCCACCCACATTTATTCTCTGCCTCCTGAGTCCCAGCTGATTGGGAGGAAATTGGAATTTTGTAGTAACCTCCCCTGGAGTGGGTTGGGAATGGACATTTTACAGTATCCTTCCCCTGCCATGCCCACCAAGCCACACTCACAGAACCGGTAGTAAAAAAAAAATTGAATTCCACCATTGGACTGTTCTGACCCCCCTCGTCCTACACCAAAGCACGCTGAGACAAAGATACTTCAAGGATTTATTAACACAGAGACAAGACCTTGGCAGTAATCCAGCATAGTCCAGACCTTGGCAGCAATCCAGCACAGACTAACCTTGGCAGCAATCCAGACTGCCAAGTCAGCCACAAGAGTTCTCCAGCTTTAGTGAATATGTTGACTCCTGCAACGAGCGTGTGCACAATCATTCCTTTTATAGTCTTGAGAGGAGCCTAATTACCACCAGCTGAGTGCAATTATCTCCTGTAACTGCATAACTGTTCCTTATGCCTATTAGCTCTCCGTTGCCGGGCATCCAGGACCAACTCCCTTGTCTCCTCCCCACTGCTCCAATGCATGACATCCGGATCACACTCCTCCCCACTGCTCCAAAGCTCAGGCGCCTCCTGGTGGCCAACCAGCCTTTCTGCGCCCTGTTGGAATTGGAACCCTGTCCAGGGCCCTCCACATCCTCCAGACGACTCATAGGATCCCTCGCTGTCGGAGTCTGGTGGCAGCTCCAACGGCTCCTGCTGGGCCACAACACTGGACCATACCATCTTTCTAGCTAATTGGTTGCATTGTCAATTCAACCCTGCTGTTAGGAAGTTCTGCTAACATTCAGGTGTAATCTGATGTACTTAAATTTCTTATTTTGTGTCCTGTATTCTGTATATACGTAACATATGTAATTAATTGCCAGTTTGCTGTAGTGATTAAGGCATACGGCTAGAAATGGGGAACCATGAGTTCTAGTGGGCATAAAGTTAGCAGGTGACTTTGTTCAAACACTTCTAGGAAGGAACCAGAGGTGGGTTCCTACCAGTTCGCACCTGTTCGGTAGAACCGGTTCATCAAATCTACCGAACCGGTTAGAAGAGGTTCCACAGTGGACCCGGAAAGCAGGCCACACTACAGAAGAGGTTCCAAAAATTTTTGAAACCCACCACTGCCACACACACACACACACACACACACACACAGAGAGAGAGAGAGAGAGAGAGAGACAGACAGACAGACAGACAGACACAGAGAGTGAAAGAGAAAGAAAGGAAGAAATAAATAAAGAAAAAAGAAAAAAGAAGAAAAAGTGAGACAGAGATGAAAGAAAAAAAGGAAAAGGGACAGAGAGACAGAGAGACAAGGAAGGAGAGAGAGAGAGAGAGAGAGAGAGAGAGAGAGAGAGAGAAAGAACCTGGATTACCTGCGAGACCGTCTCCTGCCACATACCTCCCTTAGACCATAAGATCACACAGGATGGGCCTTCTCCGGGTGCCTTCAGCGGGACAATGCCGGCTGGCGACACCTAGGAGTAGGGCCTTCTCTGTTGCCGCTCCGGCCCTATGGAATGAGCTGCCCCCCAGAGATCCGGGCCATCCCCACTCTCATGGCCTTCCACAAAGCTATTAAAACCTGCTTTTCCGGCAGGCCTGGGGCCGTTGACCTCTTGATTGAGGTCCAGCCCCTCTCCGATTGGGTGTATGTTGTGCTTTTTCTTAACTTTGGTGTGTCCTCATTGTTTTAATTCTTTTTAAATAATTTTTCATTTCTGTAAGCCGCCCGGAGTCCTTCGGATTGGGCGGCCTAGAAATTCAATAAATGAATGAATGAATGAATGAAGGAATGAAGGAAAGAAAGAAAGAAAGAAAGAAAGAAGAAGAAAGAAAGAAGAAAGAAAGAAAGAAAGAAACACATGGCCGGCAAGCCACTCCCACCAGGTCATATGACTCTTGTGTGTTTTAAATTATGTATTGTTGCGTGTCGTTTTAATTTTTGTCTGTATACCTCTCCCTTGTTGAGTTGTGAGCCGCCCTGAGTCCCCTTCGGGGAAAAGGGCGGCATATAAATAAAATAACATTCAAAAAATAAATAAATAAAATAAATAAACATGGCCGGCAAGCCATTCCCACAAAGGAAGCCACACTTCCAGAGTAGGTTCGAAAATTTTTTGAAACCCACCACTGGAAGGAACCAATGACAAACCACTTCTGTAAAAAACCTTCCAAGATAACTGCAAGGACTTTGCCCAGGCAATGTACTAAAATGGACCAGATTGAATGGAAGTTTTTTTAAAAAACCGAACAGGCAGAAGACTGAACAGGGCATCTGTGAGCACCCAACTAGCAGTCCAAAGACATAATGAAAACTCCTCAATTTCACAACATAGCCTCAGCTGGAAAACTGTGAACATCCTGGATCATCAAGCCAAATCCAAAAAAATGCCAGAGAGTTTGTGGAGACCTGGCATTCAGACAAATCAACCATGTCCATACCACTCAAAAGAAATAATTTTTAAAAATCCAACAATCCAAAAGAAAGAAAATAATATATAATAAATCAAAATAGCAGTAGTGGCAGCTAGAATATCTTACCTTTTTCCTAGTCCAAAAAAAAAGTCAGAGGATCCACAAATCTTTGAAAAGGTTAAATTTAGTCTAATCGCTTTAGTGGCAATCCTGCTTATGAAATCTTTTCCAAGTGATTTGAGATCTGAGGCTCCGCTAAATTGAGCAATCACTGTGCTGTCACAATACAGGCTGGGAATCTAAATAATTATAGGTGGAACAGTTAGTTTATTTCAGTCCTTAATAAAAAACAGTTATGCTTTTTATTACTGCAATAGCAATCCCAAATTAGATTATGCTGTTAATGTAGTTAGGGTAAAGACAGAAAAACTACCCCACATGAAGTATTTTAAAACAATACTGTATAAGCTTTAACTCTTGCTGAAGCTGATGGTTTTAAAACCTAAGGTACAAAAACTTCCCAACTTCCCATCAGTATATAATTTATGCTTTGGCATGCTTGCATTAATGGCTGTTCTTCCAGCCATTAAGTTGAAATAGAGTTACAAGAAATGGGGGAAACCAAAGAGAAGGTCAATCTATGGAAATACTCTGATTGCTTTTATGTCATTATTTACCCCTTCTTGACACATAGAGCTCGGAGAGGGGGAAAAGCTAATTTGTAGACAAAAAATGATATGGTGATATAAGAATTGATTCACATCAGAGCACGGAAGGTGAGTATCATTTCGAGAAAGTCACGTAAGAAATCTGTGCAGATGAAAAGGAGGAGCAGAAGAGAGACTTAAAGCTGAGAACAATTTTTTCTTCAGCTGTGAGGGGAATCTACAAGGATCATTGTGAAGGTTTCTCAACTTCGTATCACACAAATTATTGTGCTCCCGGAAGAATTAAAAAAAGCCAATCATACTAGTTTTTTTTTACTTTTAAACAATAATTTCCTTGGATCAAGAGTAAAAAAAGATGTGTTTGTTTCCCTTTGAATTTATGCCAGTACAGCAGCACTTTCAAACAGTGACGTGCGGTGAGGTTTATGGCTGGTGAGGCACTGACACAGGGGTTTCAATTTTTTTTAGACTGTGGACTTCAACTCCCAGAATTCCACAGCCAGGCATGCTCAGTTCCGATTTAAAGTGACAGCATTTGTTTTTCTCCTTGCAAAGAGCTTTTCCTTCATTCTTTTTCTTCTCAGACTAGATGAGGCACCTCGTTCTCCCGCCTCCTCCTGTAGAGGGCGCTTTTTAGAGGCTTTCTTAAACAGTTAAGCACTAAGCAGAGTCATCCACTGTGACTCTGGCAGCAACTACCTCAGCCTTTTTCCTTTTACATTTTTTTCTTCTTTTCATGATGACAGTGGTGAGGCTCTGCCTCCTCTGCCTCCCCTGACTGCACGTCCCTGCTTTCAAGTATATTAAACTCTTATTATCTGCATGAAACACATCAAATTTGCAGATGACACCAAGCTGGCAGGAATAGCCAACACTCCAGAAGATAGACTAAAGATACAGAAGGATCTTGACAAACTTGAACATTGGGCACTATCTAATAAAATGAAATTCAATGGTGAAAAGAGTAAGGTTCTACATTTAGGCAAGGAAAAAGAGATTATGGTACTTTGGAGTGTTTACAAATAAACCCACCTTCCAAACCTGGCAGGTTGCTTTGGACTGCATATTTTATTTTTCCCAGCATGTATTATCTGAGGAACAATGACATTGTCACATCTGGTGGGCACCAGGTTGGAGACACCTGCTGCAAATCAATCCATTACACTGGGATGATGTTAACTGCCAATTTTCATTTAAGATGTACTTTATTCACTCTGACAAAGCACGTCGCATTTAAAATATTTCCAGATTTTTATAAATGAACTCCAGAAAAAAACAAGTACAACATAAATTAGAACAGCTTGTGGCAGGTTCTCATTATATTTTGATCTCATTGCAAAGTATACAAATTAAAATATTTTTATTAGGAAATTGTAAAGAAAGCAAAACTAATAAGAGCCCAGATTGAGAGTTAGGGAAAGGCATACATTTTACCTGGAATCAAAAAATTACGATTTGTTTAATGGCATATTTTTAATTCCTGTTCGAGCACTTCTTAGCTGCTTTTCTTATATCAAAATTAAAATATTATTTGGCACAGTGTGTGGTGTTTTCCTTGAAATTCAACTGGAACCAAAGGTGGCAGTTGAACTGGTTTAAATTGTTCCAACTGTACTCACACTGAAAGTCTTTAAGAAGATGTTGGATAGCCATCTGTCAGAAATGGTATAGGGTTTCCTCCCTAGGCAGGGGGTTGGACTAGAAGACCTCCAAGATCCCTTCCACTCTGCTATTGTAATTGTATTATCTGAGCTGGAATTAATTTATTAATTGACGTTGTATATACTGCACTTTTATCATAGTTATTGGTACTTCAGTTTCAGTTCAACCAGCTGATTTAGGGATCTGTCTATTTGAAGAACTCCCATCTAATTTTAATCTGCAACAGAAGCAAATCTGCTTTTTACCACCAAAGGGTCTCAGGCTAGTTGCCCTGTAAATATTATGATTATTTCCCTTCCCTTTTCTGCTTCCAGGCAAGGTAGTCTGAAACCATTATTATTGTTTATTAAT